>NC_090732.1:73934756-73977256 GCF_036898095.1 Palaemon carinicauda
ACGGAAACAGATGTGTTCCGGTAGTAATCTTGTGTAATCATATTTATGCAAAATGTAGAAATAACTAATGAGACGTTATCACCAAACTTGATATTTTTGTTAGTTCTATTTCAATTGTCATACGGAATGGTCATCCGACCAAACCATCCATACTCTTGTCATGGAGCTACTAATAAACTGTTTAAAAGTTAACTTACATAGACTTATTCAGAAGAAGTAACCTACAAGTCAAACAACTATATATCACATTGAAGAGACATGAGATAGAACACTAATGTGTGTTTATAAAAGTACCACACCAACATATATAACCTTCACAGCTCTTCTGATATCCCTCAATGATGATATATTCCAATTTATTTCCTTCAGCCAGTGTAGTAATACTCGACCTAACATTAAACCTAAGGCGGTAGCAGCTGTTCCCTAAGGTGGCAGCTGTGTTACCGATATTTGCCCAAGGTTTAACCTTCCCTTACTCGGCAGGTAAGTCGACACAACGCTGCAAGTAGGCATTGTTAAATTGGCAACCCGGGGGACAATCCCAGAGGCAACTAGTCAGAGGGTAAGAGGAATGATATACGAGTAGTTCAGTAAAAATCCCATTGAAATTAATGAGAGCCATCTGAAATGGCTAGGATATAAAGGATTCACTAATTCGATAAGAACGGACAACTAGGAGGTATCCAATTGATCAATTTAGAAGAAAATGTTCCTCAGATATTATTGCAAGAGAAATTATAACACAACCGCTTATTGTAAGCTATAGTGTAGTACATACTGGGAAGATTGAAGGATTGTTCTAACCTTTTAAATATACCATGTATAATAGGAAGTTGCTAACTAATAATAGAAGAGGGCAGGCAAACTCCTTGAGGAAGACATCATTCTAATGAGCTGGTTGTCTAAGGTCACTTGGTATAATGAGAAGGATACACGATCCATATGGCAAGTTACCGACAAGGAAAAAATCTAGGCTAGGGTGATATATGTTACCAAAATAAGCCTTCGGGGTAAATGTGCCAAGTACTCAGGAAGCCAGACCTGGAGGAAGGTGGAAGGTAGGTTGTAGTGCAGCCAACAAGTGTAAGGCTACGGCTAAGGCGGCAGAGGGACCGTTTTCTTTTTAATTAAAGATTGAGAGATCCCTGCCTACACACATCTAGTGCTAACGACACTCATACCGGCAAGACAGGAAAATAAGACAATGTTGTGATCAATAAAGCCAGAGAGATTCAGACTTAGCTTAGGATCCAAAGCTCCACAGCGAGAGACACATAGCCTACTGGAGGGAGGTGTCTACTAAACCCAAGACGACTGCTAACGCGGTATGAGAGATGATCCCTATTTAGGATCAGATCCCTTGGCCTATCTAGCAGTACGCAGACAGAAACCCCAAGCTGCCTAGTCTATACCTGCTGCAATTGAGGGGTCCTCAGATACTAGGGAAACTCAGACTAGGCAAAAGAACTGTAGTTCCACAGCACAGAAGATTATGTTGCTTAATAAGGAATGGGAAAGGACAGGTGGCTTACCTGGAGGAGGCTGCTTAAGCGGAAGAGAGAACTAACCCAAACTAGGATTATTCGCATGCCAACCTGAAAGAATAGTAACAGTCTCCCCAAGCCAGCCCATCTAGGTATAAAGCAATTGAGGATTCCTCAAATGCCAGGGAAGATCAGACTAGGCAAAGAAACGGAAGTTCTAAGCTAGGGGGAACGAAGTATGACAGGGAGTGGGAGTAAAGGACTTATAAGATATTAAGGCAGCGGGAAAGGAAGGGACAACTGTAGTATTAAAACAATCTGAAGTCGTTCCAAGGTATCTACAGTAAGTAGGCACAGGGAATGAGTCTCCCAACTGTCTGCTGAACAGCCAAAAATAGCAAAAATAGCCAAGGAGAAGGATAAGGCAGCAGGTAAGGAAGGCCTGCCTGTTGATATTAGAAAAAAATTAGTTTTGTTCTAATGGAATCAACAAAAGGTAGGCAAACGGAAGCAGTTCCCACAACCAATGTCATCTATCCAAACACTAAGGCTAAATATAAAGAGTGGAAAATGTCGACCTTGGCAAACTGTGTCCATCAATCTACAACTCTCTGGGGAATCCCTTTATGGAGGCAGTACCTAACTATCACATATCAATAGAAAGGGAAGAATGCCAACTGGCAGATAGACCATAAGGTTAATTGGCAAGAAAGGGAGGATGAGTTAGGATGATAGCTAACATAGGCCATGGGCTAGAGGTAACGGCTAGCCTATGCCAACAGCTAGGTGAGACAAGCATGCAGTAAAGCGAATGTCTAGCTTAAAATAATAGAACAATTGTTCAATCATATAATCAACATACTTTACCAGGGTTAGCTAATGAATTAATATGAAACACAGAGCAATTTAGAATTATGAGTAACCAGCTTCGAGCATGTGACAGTGACGAAATAGAAACAGGAGATTTGAAATTCTCCCGTAAAAAAAGATTGTACCCAACTTGACCAATGACGAAGAAGCAGTGGCATCCATAATCCAAAAAAGTACAAAAACTTTGATAAAACAATGCAGAGAAACTCCTAAGCAAGCAACAATATGGCAGCTGCAAGAAGGAATGGAGAACCAGCGAACGTGTCTACAGTAATACACTGGTATCGGCTCTCCCATGTATCCAATCCTATCCCATGTAATTTGAGGTATAGTTAACTCTATTCGGGGAAGGATAACCGGGATTCTTTTAAACACTTCCTGGTTACATACTCGATATCTTTCGGATATTCGCTTTGTGGGTTGAAACCCCCTGATGACTCTACAAGGTAAATTCTCTGGTATATTGCTTACAGTGAATATCCCAAGTAGAAAGCTGCCTAGAGGAACTAACACATCAGGAAGACATTGCTTGAGCCAAAAAATACATGTGGTAGCCAAGTATAGCATGCATAACTTAACCTCCAATAGACTTTTTACAATAAATCATATGGTAAGAAATGACATAATCATAAGAATGTTTCTTATATAATCAAAATCATAGTTTTTACTAATATGATTTAAGTCAAAAATGTGTACAGTAAAATGAGGAATGTTAGCTAATTTTTTGGGCTCGAGCCATAGTATCTTGATGGTAGTTCCTCAAATGCTGCTTTCTACTTTGGATATTTCTGCGAGTGATATACCAGAGAATTTTACCTTTAGAGGTATCACAAGGTTCTTAGTCCCGAGCGAGTACCCTTAGAATTATCATGTAAATACCACGGCTTTCTTTCCTCGAATAGAGTTAGCCATGTCTCGAAGAATATGGGATAAGATTGAATACGTAGGCGAGAGAGCCGTTGCAACTCCTGATCCCAGTGTGCTATAACTAACACGATTCCTGTAAATCGAATCCTTTTTGCAGAAAAGTGATTTTGCCACCTTAGGTTGTCTAATAGACCAACTTTGGAGGTACTGGTGTTCCCCTGATGTGAGAATTCCCTTCAAATTTCTACCACAGTGTCATTGATATTTCATCATGAATTTTTAATGATTTCTGGGATGTTTAGCACGAATTTCCATTGTGGTATGTAGCCTTAGCCATAATGTTTTTTTTTTTTTTTTTTGGTAGAAATTTTTATTACATAACTATTTTCCCTCATATTTCTCGTGTATATGTTTTATATACTTATATTAGGATTGAAAATTTTTCAATGATTTGTACTCATCGGAACTATTCCTTCTTTGGAGGTTGCTCATGACATGGAATGTTCAATGGTTGTTATGTATTATTGTAATAATGTACTATATTATTTCAAGTGTTACAGGTATTGCGCAACATTGCATCATATTGCATGAAAAAAACATGTTATGCTTTGTACATGAGTGTCATGATTTATTTTGGTATTAGGATTCAAACATTTGTTGATTACCTCAAAGATAGGGTGTAATTCTTTATAGTTTTGTACTGGAGTAGGATTTAAGTCTTTTCAGAGCGATGCTCTTTTGTTTACCAATATTTTGGTTTTGTCAGATTGTGTATGACACTCCACACACACTTAGGAGTCAGCTGTCATAGAGCAATGTAGTCACAATAGTTATTAAAGTCTATTTTAAGAATAGCAATGTATCATTAAAATCCCACCATGAAATATTGACGACCAAAGATGGGATCAGCTGAGAAAAAATTACTAACAATTCTTCATCTATGTTCCAGGTAATTATTATGGTTAATAGAAACATCCTATCAACATCCTATCAACACATTCTAGGAGAAGGATACATCCAAAATCAAACCATTGTTCTCTAGTCTTGGGTAGTGCCATAGCCTCTGTACCATGGTCTTCCACTTCCTTGGGTTAGAGTTCTCTTGCTTGAGGGTACACTCGGGCACGCTGTTCTGTCTTGTTTCTCCTCTTGAATTGTTCACGTTTTTATAGTTTATATAGGAGATATTTATTTTGATGTTACTCTTCTTAAAAATTCTATTTTTCCTTGTTTCCTTTCCTCACTGGGCTATTTTCCCTGTTGGAGCCCCTGGGCTTATAGCATACTGCTTTTCAAAATAGGGTTGTAGCTTAGCAAGTAATAATAATAATAATGATAATAATAATAAAACGGCTAAAAGCATTCCTAATTTGTTATTAGAAGGTACAAATAGAGTTTTGAAAGGTTATAATGGTTTGGATATTCAAGTAATAGGTGCTTCGAACGTAGAAGTACAGCACAAAGAACAGAAATTAGAGAGAGTGCCATTAACACTAGTAAAAGGTAATGGACAAACTTTGCTAGGTTTAGATTGGCTACAGTATTTGAAGTTAGATTGACCTAGTATTTTGAATGTTGCAGGGAGACACGATGAACACAAAAATTAAATATATATGGATGATATCATATCAGAGTTTCAAGACGTATTTGAAGATAAAGTAGGTACAGTAAAGAATGCAAATGCAATTTTAGTTTTAAAACCTGACAGTTCTCCTAGATTTTGTGTTCAGAGACCAGTACCGTATGCATTGAAAAGTGCAATTGAAACAGAAATTAGGAGATTAGAAAATGAAGGTTCCTGGGAAAAGGTTACATATTCAGATTGGGCTACACCATTAGTTCCTATTGTGAAGGAAAGTGGACAGGTTAGGTTATGTGGAGATTACAAAGTAACGTTAAATCCACAACTGCAAGTAGCTCAACATCTCTTACCAAATCCGAAAGACATGTTTGCAACTATGTCAGGATGCAGTGTTTTTTTTTAAATTAGATTTAAGACAAGCATTTCAACAGCTTCCCATGGATGAAACTTCACAAGAATTATGTACAGTAAATACATCCTTAGGTTTGTTTTGACCAAAGAGATTACATTATGGAGTTGCAAGTAGTCCAGCTATATGGCAACAAACTATGGATAAGATTTTCTCAGGAATGCAAGGAGTATTCATTTTTATAGATGATATTTTAATTGCTGGCAAAGACACAAGAGAACATAGAGAAAGATTGCGAACAGTTCCGAAGAAGTTGAAGGAACATAATATTAGAGTAAATAAGAGCAAATGTATTTTAGAAGGTGATTCAGTGGAATACTTGGGTTTTTTAATAAATGGCAAGGGTATTCACAAAACTAAAGAGAAGATTAAAGCTGTACAATCAACAAAAGTGCCAGAAAATGTTAAGGAATTACAATCTTTTCAAAGTTTAGTAACATTTTATGGGAATTTCCTTTAGAATTTGTCTACAATTGCACATCCATTGTATAATCTGTTGAATAAGGGTATAGAAAGGAAGTGGACAAAAGAGTGTCAGGAATCTTTTGAAAGAATCAAAAAGGAAATAACATCACCTAAATTCTTTGTGCATTATCAAATGGATTTACCAGTTAAATTAGTATGTGATGCATCAAACATAGGTTTAGGTGCAGTATTATCTCATGTAATGCCAGATGGAACAGAAAAACCTATTGCATTCACTTCTAGAGTATTGAACAAGGCAGAAAGGAATTACTGTCAAATAGAAAAGGAAGGTTTAGCATTAGTTTATGTAGTTAAAAAATTCCATATGTATCTTTATGGTAGGAAAAAGTTCACACTTGTTACAGATCATAAACCTTTATTAGCAATATTGGGTCCAAAAGCAAGTTTGACTACGTAGGTAGCTGCAAGACTACAATGTTGGGCAATTACGTTAGCAGCGTACCGCTATGATATAAAATACCGTCCAACATCAAACATGGGTAATGCAGATGCTTTATCCAGATTACCCGTAGACAAAGCTCCAGAGGAGTATGATGACAGTATTCTGTTAATTTCTGTATATGATGTACCCATAACTGCAAAAGATGTAGCACAGAGTACCAAGAGAGACCCAGTACTTAGTAAGGTTTTGGAGATTTTAATGACAGGTAGGGACTTATGTTGAAAAGAGGAAAATTGTATACAGTATAAGGATATATGGTATGAACTGAGTGTAACACAAGGAATAATGATAAGAGGTTTAAGGGTAGTTATTCCTAATTCACTGAGAAATAAGGTTTTGTCTGAAATACATGCTGATCACCAAGGTATTGTAAGATCAAAGTCAATTGCGAGAACTTATGTATAGTGGCCAGGTGTAAAGATGTGGAATCTTATATAAAGAATTGTATGAATTGTGTTATGCAAAAGAAGAATCCTCAAATTGCTAGAATGCACCCGTGGGAGTTACCCAGGTATCCATGGTAAAGAGTGCATATAGATTTTGCAGGTCCTTTTTTAAATTAGTTGTTTTTGATAGTAGTAGATGCTTACAGTAAGTGGCCAGAAATTATCCCAATGAAGACAACAACGTCTTACGCCACAATAAAAGAGTTAATGCAAATATTCTCTACACACGGTATTCCAGAAAGAATTGTTACAGATAATGGTCCACAATTTACCTCACAAGAGTTGAAAGAATTTTGTAATGTCAATGGTATAAAGCATACATTTTCAGCAACATATCATCCATCTACTAATGGAGAGGCTGAAAGATTTGTCCAAATGTTTAAACTCAATATGAAAGGTAGAAAAGCAAATTCCGGTAATATATTTTTGCATGTATCAAATTTTTATTGTCTTATAGAACAATGCCGCACAGCACAACAGGCGTGACACCCTCAAATTTGTTGATGGGGAGGAGGATAAGGTGTAAGTTAGATTTGTTGTATCCAAAGTTTACAAAGTGATTTGGATAAGGTGTAAGTTAGATTTGTTGTATCCAAGTTTGCAAAGTGATTTAGAAGATAAAGGGTATAAACAAGTAGTAAAGCTTCCTAATGTAAGACATTTTTACCATTATCTGATGTCATGGTAAGATCATACAACACTCCAGAGATGTTGGTACCAGGAGATATTGTAAGAGAGATAGGAAATTTACATTATGATGTTCGTGTTGGTGATAATGTTGTAAAATGTCAGGTTGATCAATTACAGCCATTAAAAAGAAATACAGTAGAGCATGTGAATGTTAGAGATGAGAAACTTAAAGAAGTAGTTAGATCAAATGAGTCAAATATTAACCAAGATGCTCCAACATGAAATGTAGATTCAGAACCAATTCATGTATCAGTACAAGATGAGGTTAAAGTGCTTCCTAATAGGATTAACAGAGGAAAGCCCCCTGAGAGATTAGTTTTATAAAGATTTTTACAATGTCAAGTTAAGGTGGAGGAGACTGTTATGTATTATTGTAATAATGTACTATATTATTTCAAGTGTTACAGGTATTGGGTAACATTGCATCATATTGCATGAATAAAACATGTTATGCTTTTTACATAAGTGTCATGATTTATTTTGGTATTAGGATTCAAACATTTGTTGATTACCTCAAAGATAGGATGTAATTCTTTATAGTTTTGTACTGGAGTAGGATTTAAGTCTTTTCAGAGCGATGCTCTTTTGTTTACCAATATTTTGGTTTTGTCAGATTGTGTATGACGCTCCACACACACTTAGGAGTCAGCTGTCATAGAGCGATGTAGTCACAATAGTTATTAAAGTCTATTTTAAGAATAGCAATGTATCATTAAAATCCCACCAAGAAATATTGACGACCAAAGATGGGATCAGCTGAGAAATAATTACTAACAATTCTTCATCTATGTTCCAGGTAATTATTATGGTTAATAGAAACATCCTATCAACATCCTATCAACACATTCTAGGAGAAGGATACTCCAAAATCAAACCATTGTTCTCTAGTCTTGGGTAGTGCCATAGCCTCTGTACCATGGTCTTCCACTTCCTTGGGTTAGAGTTCTCTTGCTTGAGGGTACACTCGGGCACGCTGTTCTGTCTTGTTTCTCTTCTTGTTTTGTTCACGTTTTTATAGTTTATATAGGAGATATTTATTTTGATGTTACTCTTCTTAAAAATTTTATTTTTCCTCGTTTCCTTTCCTCACTGGGCTATTTTCCCTGTTGGAGCCCCTGGGCTTATAGCATACTGCTTTTCCAACTAGGGATGTAGCTTAGCAAGTAATAATAATAATAATAATAATAATAATAATAATAATAATAATAATAATAATAATAATAATAATAATAATAATAATAATAATAATAATAAAACGGCTAAAAGCATTCCTAATTTGTTATTAGAAGGTACAAATAGAGTTTTGAAAGGTTATAATGGTTTGGATATTCAAGTAATAGGTGCTTTGAACGTAGAAGTACAGCACAAAGAACAAAAATTAGAGAGAGTGCCATTAACACTAGTAAAAGGTAATGGACAAACTTTGCTAGGATTAGATTGGCTACAGTATTTGAAGTTAGATTGACCTAGTATTTTGAAGGTTACAGGGAGACACGATGAACACAAAAATCAAATATCTATGGATAATATCATATCAGAGTTTCAAGACGTATTTGAAGATAAAGTAGGTACAGTAAAGAACGCAAATGCAATATTAGTTTTGAAACCTGACAGTTCTCCTAGATTTTGTGTTCAGAGACCAGTACCGTATGCATTGAAAAGTGCAATTGAAACAGAAATTAGGAGATTAGAAAATGAAGGTTCCTGGGAAAAGGTTACATATTCAGATTGGGCTACACCATTAGTTCCTATTGTGAAGGAAAGTGGACAGGTTAGGTTATGTGGAGATTACAAAGTAACGTTAAATCCACAACTGCAAGTAGCTCTACATCTCTTACCAAATCCGAAAGACATGTTTGCAACTATGTCAGGATGCAGTGTTTTTTCTAAATTAGATTTAAGACAATCATTTCAACAGCTTCCCATGGATGAAACTTCACAAGAATTTTGTACAGTAAATACATCCTTAGGTTTGTTTTGACCAAAGAGATTAACTTATGGAGTTGCAAGTAGTCAAGCTATATGGCAACAAACTATGGATAAGATTTTTTCAGGAATGCAAGGAGTATTCATTTTTATAGATGATATTTTAATTGCTGGCAAAGACACAAGAGAACATAGAGAAAGATTGCGAACAGTTCCGAAGAAGTTGAAGAAACATAATATTAGAGTAAATAAGAGCAATTGTATTTTAGAAGTTGATTCAGTGGAATACTTAGGTTTTTTAATAAATGGCAAGGGTATTCACAAAACTAAAGAGAAGATTAAAGCTGTAAAATCAACAAAAGTGCCAGAAAATGTTAAGGAATTACAATCATTTCTAGGTTTAGTAACATTTTATGGGAATTTCATTTAGAATTTGTCTACAATTGCACATCCATTGTATAATCTGTTGAATAAGGGTGTAAAAGGGAAGTGGACAAAAAAGTGTCAGGAATCTTTTGAAAGAATAAAACAGGAAATAACATCCCCTAAATTCTTAGTACATTATCAAATGGATTTACCAGTTAAATTAGTATGTGATGCATCAAACATAGGTTTAGGTGCAGTATTATCTCATGTAATGCCAGATGGAACAGAAAAACCTATTGCATTCACTTCTAGAGTATTGAACAAGGCAGAAAGGAATTACTGTCAAATAGAAAAGGAAGGTTTAGCATTAGTTTATGCAGTTAAAAAATTCCATATCTATCTTTATGGTAGGAAAAAGTTCACACTTGTTACAGATCATAAACCTTTATTAGCAATATTGGGTCCAAAAGCAAGTTTACCTATGTTGGTAGCTGCAAGACTACAATGTTGGGTAATTACGTTTGCAGCGTACCACTATGATATAAAATACCGTCCAACATCAAACATGGGTAATGCAGATGCTTTATCCAGATTACCCGTAGACAAAGCTCCAGAGGAGTATGATGACAGTGTTCTGTTAATTTCTGTATATGATGTACCCATAACTGCAAAATATGTAGCACACAGGACCAAGAGAGACCCAATACTTAGTAAGGTTTTGGAGAGTTTAATGACAGGTAGGGACTTATGTTGAAAAGAGGAAAATTGTATACTGTATAAGGATATATGGTATGAACTGAGTGTAACACAAGGAATAATGATAAGAGGTTCAAGGGTAGTTATTCCTAATTCACTGAGAAATAAGGTTTTGTCTGAAATACATGCTGATCACCAAGGTATTGAAAGGTCAAAGTCAATTGCGAGAACTTATGTATAGTGGCCAGGTGTAAAGATGTGGAATCTTATATAAAGAATTGTATGAATTGTGTTATGCAACAGAAGAATCCTCAAATTGGTAGAATGCACCCGTGGGAGTTACCCAGGTATCCATGGCAAAGAGTGCATATAGATTTTGCAGGTCCTTTTTTAAATTAGTTGTTTTTGATAGTAGTAGATGCTTACAGTAAGTGGCCAGAAATTATCCCAATGAAGACAACAACGTCTTACGCCACAATAAAAGAATTAATGCAAATATTTTCTACACACGGTATTCCAGAAAGAATTGTTACAGATAATGGTCCACAATTTACCTCACAAGAGTTTAAAGAATTTTGTAATGTCAATGGTATAAAGCATACATTTTCAGCAACATATCATCCATCTACTAATGGAGAGGCTGAAAGATTTGTCCAAACGTTTAAACACAACATGAAATGTAGAAAAGCAAATTCCGGTACTATATTTTTGCATGTATCAAAGTTTTTATTGTCTTATAGAACAACGCCGCACAGCACAACAGGCGTGACACCCGTAAATTTGTTGATGGGGAGGAGGATAAGGTGTAAGTTAGATTTGTTGTATCCAAAGTTTGCAAAGTGATTTGGATAAGGTGTAAGTTAGATTTTTTGTATCCAAGTTTGCAAATTGATTTAGAAGATAAAGGGTATAAACAAGTAGTGAAGCTTCCTAATAAAAGACACTTTTTACCTTTATCTGATGTCATGGTAAGATCATACAACACTCCAGAGATGTTGGTACCAGGAGATATTGTAAGAGAGATAGGAAATTTACATTATGATGTTCGTGTTGGTGATAATGTTATAAAATGTCAGGTTGATCAATTACAGCCATTAAAAAGAAATACAGTAGAGCATGTGAATGTTAGAGATGAGAAACTTAAAGAAGTAGTTAGATCAAATGAGTCAAATATTAACCAAGATACTCCAACATGAAATGTAGATTCAGAACCAATTCATGTATCTGTTGTATCAGTACAAGATGAGGTTGAAGTGCTTCCTAATAGGATTAACAGAGGAAAGCCCCCTGAAAGATTAGTTTTATAAAGATTTTTACAATGTCAAGTTAAGGTGGAGGAGACTGTTATGTATTATTGTAATAATGGACTATATTATTTCAAGTGTTACATGTATTGCGCAACATTGCATCATATTGCATGAATAAAACATGTTATGCTTTGTACATAAGTGTCATGATTTATTTTGGTATTAGGATTCAAACATTTGTTGATTACCTCAAAGATAGGATGTAATTCTTTATAGTTTTGTACTGGAGTAGGATTTAAGTCTTTTCAGAGCGATGCTCTTTTGTTTACCTATATTTTGGTTTTGTCAGATTGTGTATGACGCTCCACACACACTTAGGAGTCAGGTGTCATAGAGCAATGTAGTCACAATAGTTATTAAAGTCTATTTTAAGAATAGCAATGTATCATTAAATTCCCACCAAGAAATATTGACGACCAAAGATGGGATCAGCTGAGAAATAATTACTAACAATTCTTCATCTATGTTCCAGGTAATTATTATGGTTAATAGAAACATCCTATCAACATCCTATCAACACATTCTAGGAGAAGGATACTCCAAAATCAAACCATTGTTCTCTAGTCTTGGGTAGTGCCATAGCCTCTGTACCATGGTCTTCCACTTCCTTGGGTTAGAGTTCTCTTGCTTGAGGGTACACTCGGGCACGCTGTTCTGTCTTGTTTCTCTTCTTGTTTTGTTCACATTTTTGTAGTTTATATAGGAGATATTTATTTTGATGTTGTTACTCTTCTTAAAAATTCTATTTTTCCTTGTTTCCTTTCCTCACTGGGCTATTTTCCCTGTTGGAGCCCCTGGGCTTATAGCATACTGCTTTTCCAACTAGGGATGAAGCTTAGCAAGTAATAATAATAATAATAATAATAATAATAAAACGGCTAAAAGCATTCCTAATTTGTTATTAGAAGGTATAAATAGAGTTTTGAAAGGTTATAATGGTTTGGATATTCAAGTAATAGGTGCTTCGAACGTAGAAGTACAGCACAAAAGAACAGAAATTAGAGAGAGGGCCATTAACACTAGTAAAAGGTAATGGACAAACTTTGCTAGGTTTAGATTGGCTACAGTATTTGAAGTTAGATTGACCTAGTATTTTGAAGGTTACAGGGAGACACGATGAACACAAAAATTAAATATCTATGGATAATATCATATCAGAGTTTCAAGACGTATTTGAAGATAAAGTAGGTACAGTAAAGAACGCAAATGCAATTTTAGTTTTGAAACCTGGCAGTTCTCCTAGATTTTGTGTTCAGAGACCAGTACCGTATGCATTGAAAAGTGCAATTGAAACAGAAATTAGGAGATTAGAAAATGAAGGTTCCTGGGAAAAGGTTACATATTCAGATTGGGCTACACCATTAGTTCCTATTGTGAAGGAAAGTGGACAGGTTTGGTTATGTGGAGATTACAAAGTAACGTTAAATCCACAACTGCAAGTAGCTCAACATCTCTTACCAAATCCGAAAGACATGTTTGCAACTATGTCAGGATGGTGTTTTTTCTAAATTAGATTTAAGACAAGCATTTCAACAGCTTCCCATGGATGAGACTTCACAAGAATTATGTACAGTAAATACATCCTTAGGTTTGTCTTGACCAAAGAGATTACCTTATGGAGTTGCAAGTAGTCCAGCTATATGGCAACAAACTATGGATAAGATTTTTTCAGGAATGCCAGGAGTATTCATTTTAATAGATGATATTTTAATTGCTGGCAAAGACACAAGAGAACATAGAGAAAGATTGCGAACAGTTCCGAAGAAGTTGAAGGAACATAATATTAGAGTAAATAAGAGCAAATGTATTTTAGAAGTTGATTCAGTGGAATACTTAGGTTTTTAATAAATGGCAAGGGTATTCACAAAACTAAAGAGAAGATTAAAGCTGTACAATCAACAAAAGTGCCAGAAAATGTTAAGTAATTACAATCATTTCTAGGTTTAGTAACATTTTATGGGAATTTCATTTAGAATTTGTCTACAGTTGCACATCCATTGTATAATATGTTGAATAAGGGTGTAGAATGGTAATGGACAAAAGAATGTCAGGAATCTTTTGAAAGAATCAAACAGGAAATAATATCACCTACATTTTTAGTACATTATCAAATGGATTTACCAGTTAAATTAGTATGTGATGCATCAAACATAGGTTTAGGTGCAGTATTATCTCATGTAATGCCAGATGGAACAGAAAAACCTATTGCATTCACTTCTAGAGTATTGAACAAGGCAGAAAGGAATTACTGTCAAATAAAAAAGGAAGGTTTAGCATTAGTTTATGTAGTTAAGAAATTCCATATGTATCTTTATGGTAGGAAAAAGTTCACACTTGTTACAGATCATAAACCTTTATTAGCAATATTGTGTCCAAAAGCAAGTTTACCTACGCTGGTAGCTGCAAGACTACAATGTTGGGCAATTACGTTAGCAGCGTACCACTATGATATAAAATACCGTCCAACATCAAACATGGGTAATGCAGATGCTTTATCCATATTACCCGTAGACAAAGCTCCAGAGGAGTATGATGACAGTGTTCTGTTAATTTCTGTATATGATGTACCCATAACTGCAAAAGATGTAGCACACAGTACCAAGAGAGACCCAGTACTTAGTATGGTTTTGGAGAGTTTAATGACAGGTAGGGACTTATGTTGAAAAGAGGAAAATTTTATACTGTATAAGGATATATGGTATAAACTGAGTGTAACACAAGGAATAATGATAAGAGGTTCAAGGGTAGATATTCCTAATTCACTGAGAAATAAGGTTTTGTCTGAAATACATACTGATCACCAAGGTATTGTAAGATCAAAGTCAATTGCG
The DNA here is from genome assembly GCF_036898095.1 of Palaemon carinicauda. NCBI lineage: Eukaryota > Metazoa > Arthropoda > Malacostraca > Decapoda > Palaemonidae > Palaemon > Palaemon carinicauda. The sequence continues at coordinate 73,949,159 of NC_090732.1, forward strand.
AGAACTTATGTATAGTGGCCAGGTGTAAAGATGTGGAATCTTATATAAAGAATTGTATGAATTGTGTTATGCAACAGAAGAATCCTCAAATTGCTAGAATGCATCCGTGGGAGTTACCCAGGTATCCATGGCAAAGAGTGCATATAGATTTTGCAGGTCCTTTTTTAAATTAGTTGTTTTTTATAGTAGTAGATGCTTACAGTAAGTAGCCAGAAATTATCCCAATGAAGACAACAACGTCTTACGCCACAATAAAAGAGTTAATGCAAATTTTTTCTACACACGGTATTTCAGAAAGAATTGTTACAGATAATGGTCCACAATTTACCTCACAAGAGTTTAAAGAATTTTGTAATGTCAATGGTATAAAGCATACATTTTCAGCAACATATCATCCATCTACTAATGGACAGGCTGAAAGATTTGTCCAAACGTTTAAACACAATATGAAATGTAGAAACGCAAATTCAGGTAATATATTTTTGCATGTATCAAAGTTTTTATTGTCTTATAGAACAACGCCGCACAGCACAACAGGCGTGACACCCTCAAATTTGTTGATGGGGAGGAGGATAAAGTGTAAGTTAGATTTGTTGTATCCAAAGTTTGCAAAGTGATTTGGATAAGGTGTAAATTAGATTTGTTGTATCCAAGTTTGCAAATTGATTAAGAAGATAAAGGGTATAAACAAGTAGTAAAGCTTCCTAATATAAGACATTTTTTACCTTTATCTGATGTCATGGTAAGATCATACAACACTCCAGAGATGTTGGTACCAGGAGATATTGTAAGAGAGATAGGAAATTTACATTATGATGTTCGTATTGGTGATAATGTTGTAAAATGTCAGGTTGATCAATTACAGCCATTAAAAAGAAATACAGTAGAGCATGTGAATGTTAGAGATGAGAAACTTAAAGAAGTAGTTAGATCAAATGAGTCAAATATTAACCAAGATGATCCAACATGAAATGTAGATTCAGAACCAATTCATGTATCAGTACAAGATGAGGTTAAAGTGCTTCCTAATAGGATTAACAGAGGAAAGCCCCCTGAGAGATTAGCTTTATAAAGATTTTTACAATGTCAAGTTAAGGTGGAGGAGACTGTTATGTATTATTGTAATAATATACTATATTATTTCAAGTGTTACATGTATTGCGCAACATTGCATCATATTGCATGAATAAAACATGTTATGCTTTGTACATAAGTGTCATGATTTATTTTGGTATTAGGATTCAAACATTTGTTGATTACCTCAAAGATAGGATGTAATTCTTTATAGTTTTGTACTGGAGTAGGATTTAAGTCTTTTCAGAGCGATGCTCTTTTGTTTACCAATATTTTGGTTTTGTCAGATTGTGTATGACGTTCCACACACACTTAGGAGTCAGCTGTCATAGAGCAATGTAATCACAATAGTTATTAAAGTGTATTTTAAGAATAGCAAAGTATCATAAAATTCCCACCAAGAAATATTGACGACCAAAGATGGGATCAGCTGAGAAATAATTACTAACAATTCTTCATCTATGTTCCAGGTAATTATTATGGTTAATAGAAACATCCTATCAACATCCTATCAACACATTCTAGGAGAAGGATACTCCAAAATCAAACCATTGTTCTCTAGTCTTGGGTAGTGCCATAGCCTCTGTACCATGGTCTTCCACTTCCTTGGGTTAGAGTTCTCTTGCTTGAGGGTACACTCGGGAACGCTGTTCTGTCTTGTTTCTCTTCTTGTTTTGTTCACATTTTTATAGTTTATATAGGAGATATTTATTTTGATGTTGTTACTCTTCTTAAAAATTTTATTTTTCCTTGTTTCCTTTCCTCACTGGGCTATTTTCCCTGTTGGAGCCCCTGGGCTTATAGCATACTGCTTTTCTAACTATGGATGAAGCTTAGCAAGTAATAATAATAATAATAATAATAATAATAATAAAACGGCTAAAAGCATTCCTAATTTGTTATTAGAAGGTATAAATAGAGTTTTGAAATGTTATAATGGCTTGGATATTCAAGTAATAGGTGCTTCGAACGTAGAAGTACAGCACAAAGAACAGAAATTAGAGAGAGTGCCATTAACACTAGTAAAAGGAAATGGACAAACTTTGCTAGGTTTAGATTGGCTACAGTATTTGAAGTTAGATTGACCTAGTATTTTGAAGGTTACAGGGAGACACGATGAACACAAAAATTAAATATCTATGGATAATATCATATCAGAGTTCCAAGACGTATTTGAAGATAAAGTAGGTACAGTAAAGAACGCAAATGCAATATTAGTTTTGAAACCTGACAGTTCTCCTAGATTTTGTGTTCACAGACCAGTACAGTATGCATTGAAAAGTGCAATTGAAACAGAAATTAGGAGATTAGAAAATGAAGGTTCCTGGGAAAAGGTTACATATTCAGATTGGGCTACACCATTAGTTCCTATTGTGAAGGAAAGTGGACAGGTTAGGTTATGTGGAGATTACAAAGTAACGTTAAATCCACAACTGCAAGTAGCTCAATATCTCTTACCAAATCCGAAAGACATGTTTGCAACTATGTCAGGATGCAGTGTTTTTTCTAAATTAGATTTAAGACAAGCATTTCAACAGCTTCCCATGGATGAGACTTCACAAGAATTATGTACAGTAAATACATCCTTAGGTTTGTCTTGACCAAAGAGATTACCTTATGGAGTTGCAAGTAGTCCAGCTATATGGCAACAAACTATGGATAAGATTTTTTCAGGAATGCAAGGAGTATTCATTTTAAAAGATGATATTTTAATTGCTGGCAAAGACACAAGAGAACATAGAGAAAGACTGCGAACAGTTCCGAAGAAGTTGAAGGAACATAATATTAGAGTAAATAAGAGCAAATGTATTTTTGAAGTTGATTCAGTGGAATACTTAGGTTTTTTAATAAATGGCAAGGGTATTCACAAAACTAAAGAGAAGATTAAAGCTGTACAATCAACAAAAGTGCCAGAAAATGTTAAGTAATTACAATCATTTCTAGGTTTAGTAACATTTTATGGGAATTTCATTTAGAATTTGTCTACAGCTGCACATCCATTGTATAATCTGTTGAATAAGGGTGTAGAATGGAAGTGGACAAAAGAATGTCAGGAATCTTTTGAAAGAATCAAACAGGAAATAACATCACCTAAATTCTTAGTACATTATCAAATGGATTTACCAGTTAAATTAATATGTGATGCATCAAACATAGGTTTAGGTGCAGTATTATCTCATGTAATGCCAGATGGAACAGAAAAACCTATTGCATTCACTTCTAGAGTATTGAACAAGGCAGAAAGGAATTACTGTCAAATAGAAAAGGAAGGTTTAGCATTAGTTTATGCAGTTAAAAAATTCCATATGTATCTTTATGGTAGGAAAAAGTTCACACTTGTTACAGATCATAAACATTTATTAGCAATATTGTGTCCAAAAGCAAGTTTACCTACGTTGGTAGCTGCAAGACTACAATGTTGGGCAATTACGTTAGCAGCGTACCACTATGATATAAAATACCGTCCAACATCAAACATGGGTAATGCGGATGCTTTATCCAGATTACCCGTAGACAAAGCTCCAGAGGAGTATGATGACAGTGTTCTGTTAATTTCTGTATATGATGTACCCATGACTGCAAAAGATGTAGCACACAGTACAAAAAGAGACCCAGTAATTAGTAAGGTTTTGGAGAGTTTAATGACAGGTAGGGACTTATGTTGAAAAGAGGAAAATTGTATACTGTATAAGGATATATGGTATGAACTGAGTGTAACACAAGGAATAATGATAAGTGGTTCAAGGGTAGTTATTCCTAATTCACTGAGAAATAAGGTTTTGTCTGAAATACATGCTGATCACCAAGGTATTGTAAGATCAAAGTCAATTGCGAGAACTTATGTATAGTGGCCAGGTGTAAAGATGTGGAATCTTATATAAAGAATTGTATGAATTGTGTTATGCAACAGAAGAATCCTCAAATTGGTAGAATGCACCCGTGGGAGTTACCCAGGTATCCATGGCAAAGAGTGCATATAGATTTTGCAAGTCCTTTTTTAAATTAGTTGTTTTTGATAGTAGTAGATGCTTACAGTAAGTGGCCAGAAATTATCCCAATGAAGACAACAACGTCTTACGCCACAATAAAAGAGTTAATGCAAATATTTTCTACACACGGTATTCCAGAAAGAATTGTTACAGATAATGGTCCACAATTCACCTCACAAGAGTTTAAAGAATTTTGTAATGTCAATGGTATAAAGCATACATTTTCAGCAACATATCATCCATCTACTAATGGAGAGGCTGAAAGATTTGTCCAAACGTTTAAACACAATATGAAATGTAGAAAAGCAAATTCCGGTAATATATTTTTGCATGTATCAAAGTTTTTATCGTCTTATTGAACAACACCGCACAGCACAACGGGCGTGACACCCTCAAATTTGTTGATGGGGAGGAGGATAAGGCGTAAGTTAGATTTGTTGTATCCAAAGTTTGCAAAGTGATTTGGATAAGGTGTAAGTTAGATTTGTTGTATCCAAGTTTGCAAAGTGATTAAGAAGATAAAGGGTATAAACAAGTAGTAAAGCTTCCTAATATAAGACATTTTTTACCTTTATCTGATGTCTTGGTAAGATCATACAACACTCCAGAGATGTTGGTACCAGGAGATATTGTAAGAGAGATAGGAAATTTACATTATGATGTTCGTATTGGTGATAATGTTGTAAAATGTCAGGTTGATCAATTACAGCCATTAAAAAGAAATACAGTAGAGCAGGTGAATGTTAGAGATGAGAAACTTAAAGAAGTAGTTAGATCAAATGAGTCAAATATTAACCAAGATGCTCCAACATGAAATGTAGATTCAGAACCAATTCATGTATCAGTACAAGATGAGGTTAAAGTGCTTCCTAATAGGATTAACAGAGGAAAGCCCCCTGAGAGATTAGCTTTATAAAGATTTTTACAATGTCAAGTTAAGGTGGAGGAAACTGTTATGTATTATTGTAATAATATACTATATCATTTCAAGTGTTACATGTATTGCGCAACATTGCATCATATTGCATGAATAAAACATGTTATGCTTTGTACATAAGTGTCATGATTTATTTTGGTATTAGGATTCAATCATTTGTTGATTACCTCAAAGATAGGATGTAATTCTTTATAGTTTTGTACTGGAGTAGGATTTAAGTCTTTTCAGAGCGATGCTCTTTTGTTTACCAATATTTTGGTTTTGTCAGATTGTGTATGACGCTCCACACACACTTAGGAGTCAGCTGTCATAGAGCAATGTAGTCACAATAGTTATTAAAGTCTATTTTAAGAACAATGTATCATTAAATTCCCACCAAGAAAAATTGACGACCAAAGATGGGATCAGCTGAGAAATAATTACTAACAATTCTTCATCTATGTTCCAGGTAATTATTATGGTTAATAGAAACATCCTATCAACATCCTATCAACACATTCTAGGAGAAGGATACTCCAAAATCAAACCATTGTTCTCTAGTCTTGGGTAGTGCCATAGCCTCTGTACCATGGTCTTCCACTTCCTTGGGTTAGAGTTCTCTTGCTTGAGGGTACACTCGGGCACGCTGTTCTGTCTTGTTTCTCTTCTTGTTTTGTTCACATTTTTATAGTTTATATAGGAGATATTTATTTTGATGTTGTTACTCCTCTTAAAAATTTTATTTTTCCTTGTTTCCTTTCCTCACTGGGCTCTTTTCCCTGTTGGAGCCCCTGGGCTTATAGCACACTGCTTTTCCAACTAGGGATGAAGCTTAGCAAGTAATGATAATAATAATAAAACGGCTAAAAGCATTCCTAATTTGTTATTAGAAGGTACAAATAGAGTTTTGAAAGGTTATAATGGTTTGGATATTCAAGTATAAGGTGCTTTGAATGTAGAAGTACAGCACAAAGAACAGAAATTAGAGAGAGTGCCATTAACACTAGTAAAAGGTAATGGACAAACTTTGCTAGGTTTAGATTGGCTACAGTATTTGAAGTTAGATTGACCTAGTATTTTGATGGTTACAGGGAGACACGATGAACACAAAAATTAAATATCTATGGATAATATCATATCAGAGTTTCAAGACGTATTTGAAGATAAAGTAGGTACAGTAAAGAACGCAAATGCAATTTTAGTTTTGAAACCTGACAGTTCTCCTAGATTTTGTGTTCAGAGACCAGTACCGTATGCATTGAAAAGTGCAATTGAAACAAAAATTAGGAGTTTAGAAAATGAAGGTTCCTGGGAAAAGGTTACATATTCAGATTGGGCTACACCATTAGTTCCTATTGTGAAGGAAAGTGGACAGGTTAGGTTATATGTTATTTTTATTAATAAAATAAATTTTTGAATATACTTACCCAGTGATTATATAAGCTGCAACTCTGTTGCTCGACAGAAAACTCTACGTTCAAAATACGCCAGCGATCGCTACGCAGGTAGGGGGTGTACATCAACAGCGCCATCTGTCGAGCAGGTACTCAGTACTCAATGTAAACACAGAACCAATTTTCTCCTCGGTCCACTGGGTCTCTATTGGGGAGGAAGGGAGGGTCCTTTAATATATAATCATCAGGTAAGTATATTCAAAAATTTATTTTATTAATAAAAATAACATTTTTCAATATTAAACTTAGCCGGTGATTATATAAGCTGATTCACTCCCAGGGGGGTGGGTAGAGACCAGCATTACTTGTTTACATTATTATGAGCTAAGTATTTTGTATTTCATTTTAGCAGTTATTCAAAATAACAAACATAAAATAAATAAGTACCTGGTAAGGAAGTCGACTTGAACAATTACTCTGCCTTTTTAAGTACGTCTTCCTTACGGAGCCTCGCGATCCTCTTAGGATGCTGAGCGACCCCTAGGATCTGAAGTATCAAGGGTTGCAACCCATACAACAGGACCTCATCAAAACCTCTAATCTAGGCGCTTCTCAAGAAATGACTTTGACCACCCGCCAAATCAAGTAGGATGCGAAAGGCTTCTTAGCCTTCCGGACAACCCAAAAAACAATAATAAAACATTTCAAGAGAAAGATTAAAAAGGTTATGGAATTAGGGAATTGTAGTGGTTGAGCCCTCACCCACTACTGCACTCGTTGCTACGAATGGTCCCAGAGTGTAGCAGTTCTCGTAAAGAGACTGGACATTCTTAAGATAAAAAGACGCGAATACTGACTTGCTTTTCCAATAGGTTGCGTCGATTATACTTTGCAGAGATCTATTTTGTTTAAAGGCCACGGAAGTTGCAACAGCTCTAACTTCGTGTGTCCTTACCTTCAGCAAAGCTTGGTCTTCCTCATTCAGATGGGAATGAGCTTCTCGTATTAACAGTCTGATAAAATAGGATAAAGCATTCTTTGACATAGGCAAAGATGGTTTCTTAACTGAACACCATAAAGCTTCAGACGGGCCTCGTAAAGGTTTAGTTCGTTTTAAATAGAACTTAAGAGCTCTTACAGGACATAAGACTCTTTTTAGTTCATTTCTAACCATACGATAAGTTTGGAATATCGAACGATATTGGCCAAGGCCGAGAAGGCAGCTCGTTTTTGGCTAGAAAACCTAGTTGTAGAACATGTAGCCGTTTCGGATGAGAATCCGATGTTCTTGCTGAAGGCATGAATCTCACTGACTCTTTTAGCTGTGGCTAAGCATGCCAGGAAAAGAGTCTTTAAGGTGAGATCTTTCAGGGAGGCTGATTGTAGCGGTTCGAACCTGTCTGACATAAGGAATCTTAGTACCCCGTCTAAATTCCAACCAGGTGTAACCAAACGACGCTCCTTCGTGGTCTCAAAAGACTTAAGGAGGTCCTGTAGATCTTTATTGTTGGAAAGATCTAAGCCTCTGTGACGGAAGACTGATGCCAACATGCTTCTGTAACCCTTGATAGTGGGAGCTGAAAGAGATCGTTCTTTCCTCAGATATAAGAGGAAGTCAGCTATTTGAGTTACAGAGGTACTGGTCGAGGATACGGATACTGACTTGCACCAGTTCGGAAGATTTCCCACTTCGATTGGTAGACTCTAAGGGTGGATGTTCTCCTTGCTCTAGCAATCGCTCTGGCTGCCTCCTTCGAAAAGCCTCTAGCTCTCGAGAGTCTTTCGGTAGTCTGAAGGCAGTCAGACGAAGAGCGTGGAGGCCTTGGTGTACCTTCTTTACTCGTGGCTGACGTAGAAGGTCCACCCTTAGGGGAAGTGTTCTGGGAACGTCTACTAGCCATCGAAGTACCTCGGTGAACCATTCTCTCGCGGGCCAGAGGGAAGCAACTAGCGTCAACCTTGTCCCTTCGTGAGAGGCGAACTTCTGCAGTACCTTGTTGACAATCTTGAACGGAGGGAATGCATATAGATCTAGATGTGACCAATCTAGTAGAAAGGCATCTATATGAACTGCTGCTGGGTCCGGGATTGGTGAGCAAAATATTGGGAGCCTCTTGGTCATCGAGGTTGCGAAGAGATCTATGGTTTGCTGGCCCCAGGTGGCCCAAAGTCTCTTGCACACATCCTTGTGGAGGGTCCATTCTGTTGGAATTATTTGTCCCTTCCGACTGAGACAATCTGCCATGACATTCAAGTTGCCTTGGATGAACCTCGTTACTAGTGATATGTCTAGACCTTTTGACCAGGTGAGGAGGTCCCTTGCGATCTCGTACAATGTCAGAGAGTAGGTCCCTCCTTGCTTGGAGATGTACGCCAAAGCCGTGGTGTTGTCCGAGTTCACCTCCACCACTTTGCCTTGAAGGAGAGACCTGAAGCTTTTCCAGGTCAGATGTACTGCCAGTAGCTCCTTGCAGTTGAAATGCATTGTCCTTTGACTCGAGTTCCATAATCCCGAGCATTCCCGACCGTCTAATGTCGCACCCCAGCCTACGTCCGATGCGTCCGAGAAGAGAACGTGGTTGGGAGTCTGAACAGTCAGTGGAAGACACTCTCTAAGGTTGATATAGTCCTTTCACCAAGTCAGACAAGACTTTATCTTTCCGGAAACCGGGATCGCGACCGCTTCTAGCGTCTTGTCCTTTTTCCAGTGAAAAGCTAGATGGTATAGAAGAGGACGGAGGTGTAGTCTTCCTAGTGACACAAATTGATCCACGGATGACAGTGTCCCTACCAGACTCATCCACAGCCTGACTGGGCAGCGTTCCTTCTTCAGCATCTTCTGGATGGATAGCAGGGCTGGGGGCTGATCGTCTTGTTCAGCAACATCCTCATCAGAGGGTTCCTCATCCGAAACTGATGAGGAAACGGCAACGGAGTGGGCAACGTCTGACTCGCTGAATCCGGTCGCACTGGTGGATGCGTGACGGAGCCGGACGCAATATCATGGAACTGCTGCACAGTCTGTGAACTGTCAACAACCATGGGTGCGCGAGGAAGTACAGCGTCAACCCGAAACTGTCTAGACTGTCTGGGTTGTGCAGTCAACACCCTACCGGGTTGCTGAGGTTGATGCACTGCGTCACAACAAGTCACCTCTGCTGGTTGTTGAACGTCCTGAACGTCAACAACCACCTCCGAGCGTCGCTTAACGTCAACGTGCGACTGGCAACCCACACTTGGTCGCATCGGTGGAGGAACCACCTCAACTGGCAGACGCGAGTAGGTTACCTCAGCGTCAACAGGGCGCACAACCGACCGGTTGGAAGGTTGTTGGCCAGAAGGAGGAACCACCTCAACTGGCAGACGCGAGTAGGTTACCTCAGCGTCAACAGGGCGCACAACCAACCGGTTGGAAGGTTGTTGGCCAGAAGGAGGAACCACCTCAACTGGCAGACGCGAGTAGGTTACCTCAGCGTCAACAGGGCGCACAACCGACCGGTTGGAAGGTTGTTGGCCAGAAGGTTCTTCTCCGCATTTAAGTCCTCTATCAAGGACGCAAGCTTGGACTGCATGTCTTGCAGCAAAGCCCATTTAGGGTCTACGGGAGCAGGTGTGGCAACAGACGGGGTTAGCGACTGAGGCGGAACCATTTACCATCCCTGAAAGCCTTGTTATGTGTGACATAATAGTACAGCAAAACTTCAAAGGCTCGACAAAAGTTGAGAAGTTGACCTGTAAACAACTTGGAGCGTCTCCTGGCTAGGCGCCAGGGCGAGTCTACCAGAATTGAGAAGTCTATCTGGGCAGAGGCATGAACTCCCAAGCCGAGAACTTCTCTCGTGTCCTATCAGACTCTCGCTCTATAAGCCAGTTTAAAAGAAGGGAAATCAAAGGCTGTATCCCTAAAACTCCTCCTCGTGCAAAAACCAGTCGCCTAGCCAACGTAACGCTCTCTAGGAGAGCGAGAGAGCACTAGCTTAAAAACAACGGCTTCGAAGTAGCTAGGCCTAGTGTAAGTTCTGACGTTTAGGCGAACAAGGAGCAGCAGTTACAAGATCCGGACGAAGATCCTTAAAAAATCATCATGATTTAATTAAAGTCCATAGGAGGCTAAGCAGCTTAAGGCTCCTCTCCAAATGACAGAGTCCTCAAGGGAATATCAGTAGGAGGGAGAACAGCAACTTCCTCATCTACAGGAACCTTGTCCGATAAAAGCTAGGTTACCTCAGTGAGTCTCTCACTGGTGCATTAGTAGCAGACCAGAAGGCAATGTCATGTAACTGCTTGACAGTCTGTGAACTGTCAACAACTGAACTGTCAACCACAACAGGTGCGTGAGGACATACAGTGTCCACTCGAGACTGCTTTGACTGTCTAGACTGAGCAGTCAAAACAACTCTAAAATGCGGAAGTTGACGCACCGCGTCAGAACAAAACAACTTAGACTGTTGTTGTACCTCTCGAACGTCAACGGAAGGTTCCGTGCGTTACTGAACGTCAACATGCGGCTGGCAGGGTACACTGGAACGCATGGGTGGCGGGACTCTCTCAGCTGGAGTGCGGCAGAAGGTCGCCTCAGCGTCCACAGGACGCACAACCGTGGTTGGTTGTAGGCTAGAGGTTGGTGCAGTGTCAACCTTCTCCGCACGAAAGTCCCGCATCAATGACGTTAACTGAGACTGCATGGTCTGCAGCAAAGACCACTTAGGGTCTACAGGAGCAGGTGCGGCAACAGACGGTGTGACTGCCTGATGCGGTACCGCTTTGCCTCTCTTATGAGGTGAGCAGTCCTCGGAAGACTGCAGCGAGTCCGAACTGACCCAGTGGCTACAACTGGGCCGTTGGACTTGCGCGGAAGGGACCGACTTGCGCTTAATAAGCCGCGAGACCTTGGTCCATGGTTTCTTACGAAAAACCTCTTCCGCAGACGAGAAATAAATGGGCTCTCTCGTCTTTGTGTGGGTGGGGCGATCTTGGGTAGATACGCCCGAAACCACGGAGGGAAAAAACGTCTGTTCGTTGATCAAGGCCTCTCGAACCCATAAGTCGTTCGACATTACTTCTCCCCTGGGCTTGGGAGCTTGCAAGAGGTCCCGGACTAGGTGAACGACATGCACGAACAGACGAACCCTCGGACGCAACACTGTAACACTTTGCGCATATCACTTTATCGATTTTCTGTTTTGCACTTATTTCACTGAAATCGAAACTTTTACTGATTTCTACCTGAAACACGCAATTCTACCCTTCATTAAAAGGTAGTAATTGCGAAATCAGTCGTATAATACAGCTCATTAATACTAGCAAAAAACAGAAAACATATATAAAGATAAAAAATTCAGTGGCTGGGAAAGAGACTAAACACTAGTTCAAATAAACTACGTTTACAATCTCTCACCGCACATAGCCTGGGGACAAGAATAAAACCCTAGAAACGTTTTACCTTCTTCCCCGTACAGCGACTAGGGACGAGAGTAACACGAGAACAACGTTACCCGCTTGAACGGAACGTTTTCTCTCCTCTCTCTCCCTCCGTCTCTATCCCTCTCTCTCTTTCTCTCTTGATTTCGCACCTAAGAGAAGAGCCCAATTATATATCGTCAAAAAAAACATGTTATTTGACTAAAGGAAAAAACTGAATGGTTTTCCAAATAAAAAGTTCCTTTAATTTAGAATTTAAAACATTTAAGCTAAGAAAGAATGAACAAAACGTCAGAATCGATTTACTCTTACTGCAAAGTGAAACCGTGATACACTCTCTCTCTATCGTAACGATAGAGCGCATGTTGAACGTCCTGAACGTCAACAACTGCGTAGTCTAAAAAACTAAACGTTAGTTCATCTTTGAAAACAGTACGAAGACTATCAAAGAAATTCTTTCATAAAACATTTAATTTAAAAAGTTTTAAAGTCTTAAAAGGCTAAATACGATATAACGGGCTCAACGTTGATTAACTTCGGTTCCAAGTTAGGACCGCCTACTATCAGGAAAGGTCGCATATAAACAAAACATAAAAATTTATTTTTATATGTTTATAATAAATGGAAAGTTAATCGAAGAGGCCTAATAAAGGCGGAGAGATATAAAAAATATAACGTGTTAAGCAAAATTACTAAAAACCTAAACACACTTCCGTCTAAGGGAAGGGTCGGCCATTTAAAAGTGAAAGAGAGTCCATACTCTCTTTGTCACCATAAATAAATCTATCCAAAACGAGTTCAGGTTTTGAGATGAAGATAAAACACCTGCATAGCGAAAGCTCAAAGTTAGAATAGTGTACTTCACCAAATAGTTGTGAAAACAAATCCAGTTAGTAACAGCGAATTAGTAGGTCTTGCCGGTAGCCCGACAGAGAGAAAATTGGTTCTGTGTTTACATTGAGTACTGAGTACCTGCTCGACAGATGGCGCTGTTGATGTACACCCCCTACCTGCGTAGCTATCGCTGGCGTATTTTGAACGTAGAGTTTTCTGTCGAGCAACAGAGTTGCAGCTTATATAATCACCGGCTAAGTTTAATATTGAAAAGTGGAGATTACAAAGTAACGTTAAATCCACAACTGCAAGTAGCTCAACATCTCTTACCAAATCCAAAAGACATGTTTGCAACTATGTCAGGATGCAGTGTTTTTTCTAAATTAGATTTAAGACAAGCATTTCAACAGCTTCCCATGGATGAGACTTCACAAGAATTATGTACAGTAAATACATCCTTAGGTTTGTCTTGACCAAAGATATTACCTTATGGAGTTGCAAGTAGTCCAGCTATATGGCAACAAACTATGGATAAGATTTTTTCAGGAATGCAAGGAGTATTCATTTTAATAGATGATATTTTAATTGCTGGCAAAGACACAAGAGAACAGAGAGAAAGATTGCGAACAGTTCCGAAGAAGTTGAAGGAACATAATATTAGAGTAAATAAGAGCAAATGTATTTTTGAAGTTGATTCAGTGGAATACTTAGGTTTTTTAATAAATGGCAAGGGTATTCACAAAACTAAAGAGAAGATTAAAGCTGTACAATCAACAAAAGTGCCAGAAAATGTTAAGTAATTACAATCATTTCTAGGTTTAGTAACATTTTATGGGAATTTCATTTAGAATTTGTCAACAATTGCACATCCATTGTATAATCTGTTGAATAAGGGTGTAGAATGGAAGTGGACAAAAGAGTGTCAGGAATCTTTTGAAAGAATCAAACAGGAAATAACATCACCTAAATTCTTAGAACATTATCAAATGGATTTACCAGTTAAATTAGTATGTGATGCATCAAACATAGGTTTAGGTGCAGTATTATCTCATGTAATGCCAGATGGAACAGAAAAACCCATTGCATTCACTTCTAGAGTATTGAACAAGGCAGAAAGGAATTACTGTCAAATAGAAAAGGAAGGTTTAGCATTAGTATATGCAGTTAAAAAATTCCATATGTATCTTTATGGTAGGAAAAAGTTCACACTTGTTACAGATCATAAACCTTTATTAGCAATATTGGGTCCAAAAGCAAGTTTACCTACGTTGGTAGCTGCAAGACTACAATGTTGGGCAATTACGTTAGCAGCGTACCACTATGATATAAAATACCGTCCAACATCAAACATGGGTAATGCAGATGCTTTATCCAGATTACCCGTAGACAAAGCTCCAGAGGAGTATGATGACAGTGTTCTGTTAATTTCTTTATATGATGTACCCATAACTGCAAAAGATGTAGCACACAGTACCAAGAGAGACCCAGTACTTAGTAAGGTTTTGGAGAGTTTAATGACAGGTAGGGACTTATGTTGAAAAGAGGAAAATTGTATACTGTATAAGGATATATGGTATGAACTGAGTGTAACGCAAGGAATAATGATAAGAGGTTCAAGGGTAGTTATTCCTAATTCACTGAGAAATAAGGTTTTGTCTGAAATACATGCTGATCACCAAGGTATTGTAAGATCAAAGTCAATTGCGAGAACTTATGTATAGTGGCCAGGTGTAAAGATGTGGAATCTTATATAAAGAATTGTATGAATTGTGTTATGCAACAGAACAATCCTCAAATTGGTAGAATGCACCCGTGGGAGTTACCCAGGTATCCATGGCAAAGAGTGCATATAGATTTTGCAGGTCCTTTTTTAAATTAGTGGTTTTTGATAGTAGTAGATGCTTACAGTAAGTGGCCAGAAATTATCCCAATGAAGACAACAACGTCTTATGCCACAGTAAAAGAGTTAATGCAAATATTTTCTACACACGGTATTCCAGAAAGAATTGTTACAGATAATGGTCCACAATTTACCTCACAAGAGTTTAAAGAATTTTGTAATGTCAATGGTATAAAGCATACATTTTCCGCAACATATCATCCATCTACTAATGGAGAGGCTGAAAGATTTGTCCAAACGTTTAAACACAATATGAAATGTAGAAAAGCAAATTCAGGTAATATATTTTTGCATGTATCAAAGTTTTTATTGTCTTATAGAACAACGCCGCACAGCGCAACAGGCGTGACACCCTCAAATTTGTTGATGGGAGGAGGATAAGGTGTAAGTTAGATTTGTTGTATCCAAAGTTTGCAAAGTGATTTGGATAAGGTGTAAGTTAGATTTGTTGTATCCAAGTTATCAAAGTGATTTAGAAGATAAAGGGTATAAACGAGTAGTAAAGCTTCCTAATATAAGACATTTTTTACCTTTATCTGATGTCATGGTAAGATCATACAACACTCCAGAGATGTTGGTACCAGGAGATATTGTAAGAGAGATAGGAAACTTACATTATGATGTTCGTGTTGGTGATAATGTTGTAAAATGTCAGGTTGATCAATTACAGCCATTAAAAAGAAATACAGTAGAGCATGTGAATGTTAGAGATTAGAAACTTAAAGAAGTAGTTAGATCAAATGAGTCAAATATTAACCAAGATGCTCCTACATGAAATGTAGATTCAGAACCAATTCATGTATCAGTACAAGATGAGGTTAAAGTGCTTCCTAATAGGATTAACAGAGGAAAGCCCCCTGAGAGATTAGTTTTATAAAGATTTTTACAATGTCAAGTTAATTTAAGGTGAGGAGACTGTTATGTATTATTGTAATAATGTACTATATTTTTTCAAGTGTTACATGTATTGCGCAACATTGCATCATATTGCATGAATAAAACATGTTATGCTTTGTACATAAGTGTCATGATTTATTTTGGTATAAGGATTCAAACATTTGTTGATTACCTCAAAGATAGGATGTAATTCTTTATAGTTTTGTACTGGAGTAGGATTTAAGTCTTTTCAGAGCGATGCTCTTTTGTTTACCAATATTTTGGTTTTGTCTGATTGTGTATTACGCTCCACACACACTTAGGAGTCAGCTGTCATAGAGCAATGTAGTCACAATAGTTATTAAAGTCTATTTTAAGAATAGCAATGTATCATTAAATTCCCACCAAGAAATAATGACGACCAAAGATGGGATCAGCTGAGAAATAATTACTAACAATTCTTCATCTATGTTCCAGGTAATTATTATGGTTAATAGAAACATCCTATCAACATCCTATTAACACATTCTAGGAGAAGGATACTCCAAAATCAAACCACTGTTCTCTAGTCTTGGGTAGTGCCATAGCCTCTGTACCATGGTCTTCCACTTCCTTGGGTTAGAGTTCTCTTGCTTGAGGGTACACTCGGGCACGCTGTTCTGTCTTGTTTCTCTTCTTGTTTTGTTCACATTTTTATAGTTTATATAGGAGATATTTATTTTGATGTTGTTACTCTTCTTAAAAATTTTATTTTTCCTTGTTTCCTTTCCTCACTGGGCTATTTTCCCTGTTGGAGCCCCTGGGCTTATAGCATACTGCTTTTCCAACTAGGGATGAAGCTTAGCAAGTAATAATAATAATAATAATAATAATAATAATAATAAAACGGCTAAAAGCATTCCTAATTTGTTATTAGAAGGTACAAATAGAGTTTTGAAAGGTTATAATGGTTTGGATATTCAAGTAATAGGTGCTTCGAACGTAGAAGTACAGCACAAAGAACAGAAATTAGAGAGAGTGCCATTAACAATAGTAAAAGGTAATGGACAAACTTTGCTATGTTTAGATTGGCTACAGTATTTGAAGTTAGATTGACCTAGTATATTTGAAGGTTGCAGGGAGACACGATGAACACAAAAATTAAATATCTATGGATAATATCATATCAGAGTTTCAAGACGTATTTGAAGATAAAGTAGGTACAGTAAAGAACGCAAATGCAATTTTAGTTTTGAAACCTGACAGTTCTCCTAGATTTTGTGTTCAGAGACCAGTACCGTATGCATTGAAAAGTGCAATTGAAACAGAAATTAGGAGATTAGAAAATGAAGATTCCTGGGAAAAGGTTACATATTCAGATTGGGCTACACCATTAGTTCCTATTGTGAAGGAAAGTGGAGAGGTTAGGTTATGTGGAGATTACAAAGTAACGTTAAATCCACAACTGCATGTAGCTCAACATCTCTTACCAAATCCAAAAGACATGTTTGCAACTATGTCAGGATGCAGTGTTTTTTCTAAATTAGATTTAAGACAAGCATTTGAACAGCTTCCCATGGATGAAACTTCACAAGAATTATGTACAGTAAATACATCCTTAGGTTTGTCTTGACCAAAGAGATTACCTTATGGAGTTGCAAGTAGTCCAGCTATATGGCAACAAACTATGGATAAGATTTTTTCAGGAATGCAAGGAGTATTCATTTTTATAGATGATATTTTAATTGCTGGCAAAGACACAAGAGAACATAGAGAAAGATTGCGAACAGTTCCGAAGAAGTTGAAGGAACATAATATTAGAGTAAATAAGAGCAAATGTATTTTAGAAGTTGATTCAGTGGAATACTTAGGTTTTTTAATAAATGGCAGGGGTATTCACAAAACTAAAGAGAAGATTAAAGCTGTACAATCAACAAAAGTGCCAGAAAATGTTAAGGAATCACAATCATTTCTAGGTTTAGTAACATTTTATGGGAATTTCATTTAAAATTTGTCTACAATTGCACATCCATTGTATAATATGTTGAATAAAGGTGTAGAATGGAAGTGGACAAAAGAGTGTCTGGAATCTTTTGAAAGAATCAAACAGGAAATAACATCACCTATATTCTTAGTACATTATCAAAGGGATTTACCAGTTAAATTAGTATGTGATGCATCAAACATAGGTTTAGGTGCAGTATTATCTCATGTAATGCCAGATGGAACAGAAAACCAATTGCATTCACTTCTAGAGTATTGAACAAGGCAGAAAGGAATTACTGTCAAATAGAAAAGGAAGGTTTAGCATTAGTTTATGCAGTTAAAAAATTCCATATGTATCTTTATGGTAGGAAAAAGTTCACACTTGTTACAAATCATAAACCTTTATTAGCAATATTGGGTCCAAAAGTAAGTTTGTCTACGTTGGTAGCTGCAAGACTACAATGTTGGGCAATTACGTTAGCAGCGTACCACTATGATATAAAATACCGTCCAACATCAAACATGGGTAATGCAGATGCTTTATCCAGATTACCCGTAGACAAAGCTCCAGAGGAGTATGATGACAGTGTTCTGTTAATTTCTGTATATGATGTACCCATAACTGCAAAAGATGTAGCAGACAGTACCAAGAGAGACCCAGTACTTAGTAAAGTTTTGGAGATTTTAATGACAGGTAGGGACTTATGTTGAAAAGAGGAAAATTGTATACTGTATAAGGATATATGGTATGAACTGAGTGTAACGCAAGGAATAATGATAAGAGGTTCAAGGGTAGTTATTCCTAATTCACTGAGAAATAAGGTTTTGTCTGAAATACATGCTGATCACCAAGGTATTGTAAGATCAAAGTCAATTGCGAGAACTTATGTATAGTGGCCAGGTGTAAAGATGTGGAATCTTATATAAAGAATTGTATGAATTGTGTTATGCAACAGAAGAATCCTCAAATTGGTAGAATGCACCCGTGGGAGTTACCCAGGTATCCATGGCAAAGAGTGCATATAGATTTTGCAGGTCCTTTTTAAATTAGTGGTTTTTGATAGTAGTAGATGCTTACAGTAAGTGGCCAGAAATTATCCCAATGAAGACAACAACGTCTTACGCCACAGTAAAAGAGTTAATGCAAATATTTTCTACACACGGTATTCCAGAAAGAATTGTTACAGATAATGGTCCACAATTTATCTCACAAGAGTTTAAAGAATTTTGTAATGTTAATGGTATAAAGCATACATTTTCCGCAACATATCATCCATCTACTAATGGAGAGGCTGAAAGATTTGTCCAAACGTTTAAACACAATATGAAATGTAGAAAAGCAAATTCAGGTAATATATTTTTGCATGTATCAAAGTTTTTATTGTCTTATAGAACAACGCCGCACAGCGCAACAGGCGTGACACCCTCAAATTTGTTGATGAGAGGAGGATAAGGTGTAAGTTAGATTTGTTGTATCCAAAGTTTGCAAAGTGATTTGGATAAGGTGTAAGTTAGATTTGTTGTATCCAAGTTATCAAAGTGATTTAGAAGATAAAGGGTATAAACGAGTAGTAAAGCTTCCTAATATAAGACATTTTTTACCTTTATCTGATGTCATGGTAAGATCATACAACACTCCAGAGATGTTGGTACCAGGAGATATTGTAAGAGAGATAGGAAACTTACATTATGATGTTCGTGTTGGTGATAATGTTGTAAAATGTCAGGTTGATCAATTACAGCCATTAAAAAGAAATACAGTAGAGCATGTGAATGTTAGAGATTAGAAACTTAAAGAAGAAGTTAGATCAAATGAGTCAAATATTAACCAAGATGCTCCTACATGAAATGTAGATTCAGAACCAATTCATGTATCAGTACAAGATGAGGTTAAAGTGCTTCCTAATAGGATTAACAGAGGAAAGCCCCCTGAGAGATTAGTTTTATAAAGATTTTTACAATGTCAAGTTAATTTAAGGTGAGGAGACTGTTATGTATTATTGTAATAATGTACTATATTTTTTCAAGTGTTACATGTATTGCGCAACATTGCATCATATTGCATGAATAAAACATGTTATGCTTTGTACATAAGTGTCATGATTTATTTTGGTATTAGGATTCAAACATTTGTTGATTACCTCAAAGATAGGATGTAATTCTTTATAGTTTTGTACTGGAGTAGGATTTAAGTCTTTTCAGAGCGATGCTCTTTTGTTTACCAATATTTTGGTTTTGTCTGATTGTGTATGACGCTCCACACACACTTAGGAGTCAGCTGTCATAGAGCAATGTAGTCACAATAGTTATTAAAGTCTATTTTAAGAATAGCAATGTATCATTAAATTCCCACCAAGAAATATTGACGACCAAAGATGGGATCAGCTGAGAAATAATTACTAACAATTCTTCATCTATGTTCCAGGTAATTATTATGGTTAATAGAAACATCCTATCAACATCCTATCAACACATTCTAGGAGAAGGATACTCCAAAATCAAACCACTGTTCTCTAGTCTTGGGTAGTGCCATAGCCTCTGTACCATGGTCTTCCACTTCCTTGGGTTAGAGTTCTCTTGCTTGAGGGTACACTCGGGCACGCTGTTCTGTCTTGTTTCTCTTCTTGTTTTGTTCACATTTTTATAGTTTATATAGGAGATATTTATTTTGATGTTGTTACTCTTCTTAAAAATTTTATTTTTCCTTGTTTCCTTTCCTCACTGGGCTATTTTCCCTGTTGGAGCCCCTGGGCTTATAGCATACTGCTTTTCCAACTAGGGATGAAGCTTAGCAAGTAATAATAATAATAATAATAATAATAATAATAAAACGGCTAAAAGCATTCCTAATTTGTTATTAGAAGGTACAAATAGAGTTTTGAAAGGTTATAATGGTTTGGATATTCAAGTAATAGGTGCTTCGAACGTAGAAGTACAGCACAAAGAACAGAAATTAGAGAGAGTGCCATTAACAATAGTAAAAGGTAATGGACAAACTTTGCTATGTTTAGATTGGCTACAGTATTTGAAGTTAGATTGACCTAGTATATTTGAAGGTTGCAGGGAGACACGATGAACACAAAAATTAAATATCTATGGATAATATCATATCAGAGTTTCAAGACGTATTTGAAGATAAAGTAGGTACAGTAAAGAACGCAAATGCAATTTTAGTTTTGAAACCTGGCAGTTCTCCTAGATTTTGTGTTCAGAGACCAGTACCGTATGCATTGAAAAGTGCAATTGAAACAGAAATTAGGAGATTAGAAAATGAAGGTTCCTGGGAAAAGGTTACATATTCAGATTGGGCTACACCATTAGTTCTTTTGTGAAGGAAAGTGGAGAGGTTAGGTTATGTGGAGATTACAAAGTAACATTAAATCCACAACTGCATGTAGCTCAACATCTCTTACCAAATCCAAAAGACATGTTTGCAACTATGTCAGGATGCAGTGTTTTTTCTAAATTAGATTTAAGACAAGCATTTCAACAGCTTCCCATGGATGAAACTTCACAAGAATTATGTACAGTAAATACATCCTTAGGTTGGTCTTGACCAAAGAGATTACCTTATGGAGTTGCAAGTAGTCCAGCTATATGGCAACAAACTATGGATAAGATTTTTTCAGGAATGCAAGGAGTATTCATTTTTATAGATGATATTTTAATTGCTGGCAAAGACACAAGAGAACATAGAGAAAGATTGCGAACAGTTCCGAAGAAGTTGAAGGAACATAATATTAGAATAAATAAGAGCAAATGTATTTTAGAAGTTGATTCAGTGGAATACTTAGGTTTTTTAATAAATGGCAGGGGTATTCACAAAACTAAAGAGAAGATTAAAGCTGTACAATCAACAAAAGTGCCAGAAAATGTTAAGGAATCACAATCATTTCTAGGTTTAGTAACATTTTATGGGAATTTCATTTAAAATTTGTCTACAATTGCACATCCATTGTATAATATGTTGAATAAAGGTGTAGAATGGAAGTGGACAAAAGAGTGTCTGGAATCTTTTGAAAGAATCAAACAGGAAATAACATCACCTATATTCTTAGTACATTATCAAAGGGATTTACCAGTTAAATTAGTATGTGATGCATCAAACATAGGTTTAGGTGCAGTATTATCTCATGTAATGCCAGATGGAACAGAAAACCAATTGCATTCACTTCTAGAGTATTGAACAAGGCAGAAAGGAATTACTGTCAAATAGAAAAGGAAGGTTTAGCATTAGTTTATGCAGTTAAAAAATTCCATATGTATCTTTATGGTAGGAAAAAGTTCACACTTGTTACAAATCATAAACCTTTATTAGCAATATTGGGTCCAAAAGTAAGTTTGTCTACGTTGGTAGCTGCAAGACTACAATGTTGGGCAATTACGTTAGCAGCGTACCACTATGATATAAAATACCGTCCAACATCAAACATGGGTAATGCAGATGCTTTATCCAGATTACCCGTAGACAAAGCTCCAGAGGAGTATGATGACAGTGTTCTGTTAATTTCTGTATATGATGTACCCATAACTGCAAAAGATGTAGCACACAGTACCAAGAGAGACCCAGTACTTAGTAAAGTTTTGGAGATTTTAATGACAGGTAGGGACTTATGTTGAAAAGAGGAAAATTGTATACTGTATAAGGATATATGGTATGAACTGAGTGTAACGCAAGGAATAATGATAAGAGGTTCAAGGGTAGTTATTCCTAATTCACTGAGAAATAAGGTTTTGTCTGAAATACATGCTGATCACCAAGGTATTGTAAGATCAAAGTCAATTGCGAGAACTTATGTATAGTGGCCAGGTGTAAAGATGTGGAATCTTATATAAAGAATTGTATGAATTGTGTTATGCAACAGAAGAATCCTCAAATTGTTAGAATGCACCCGTGGGAGTTACCCAGGTATCCATGGCAAAGAGTGCATATAGATTTTGCAGGTCCTTTTTTAAATTAGTGGTTTTTTATAGTAGTAGATGCTTACAGTAAGTGGCCAGAAATTATCCCAATGAAGACAACAACGTCTTATGCCACAGTAAAAGAGTTAATGCAAATATTTTCTACACACGGTATTCCAGAAAGAATTGTTACAGATAATGGTCCACAATTTACCTCACAAGAGTTTAAAGAATTTTGTAATGTCAATGGTATAAAGCATACATTTTCCGCAACATATCATCCATCTACTAATGGAGAGGCTGAAAGATTTGTCCAAACGTTTAAACACAATATGAAATGTAGAAAAGCAAATTCAGGTAATATATTTTTGCATGTATCAAAGTTTTTATTGTCTTATAGAACAACGCCGCACAGCGCAACAGGCGTGACACCCTCAAATTTGTTGATGGGAGGAGGATAAGGTGTAAGTTAGATTTGTTGTATCCAAAGTTTGCAAAGTGATTTGGATAAGGTGTAAGTTAGATTTGTTGTATCCAAGTTATCAAAGTGATTTAGAAGATAAAGGGTATAAACGAGTAGTAAAGCTTCCTAATATAAGACATTTTTTACCTTTATTTGATGTCATGGTAAGATCATACAACACTCCAGAGATGTTGGTACCAGGAGATATTGTAAGAGAGATAGGAAACTTACATTATGATGTTCGTGTTGGTGATAATGTTGTAAAATGTCAGGTTGATCAATTACAGCCATTAAAAAGAAATACAGTAGAGCATGTGAATGTTAGAGATTAGAAACTTAAAGAAGTAGTTAGATCAAATGAGTCAAATATTAACCAAGATGCTCCTACATGAAATGTAGATTCAGAACCAATTCATGTATCAGTACAAGATGAGGTTAAAGTGCTTCCTAATAGGATTAACAGAGGAAAGCCCCCTGAGAGATTAGTTTTATAAAGATTTTTACAATGTCAAGTTAATTTAAGGTGAGGAGACTGTTATGTATTATTGTAATAATGTACTATATTTTTTCAAGTGTTACATGTATTGCGCAACATTGCATCATATTGCATGAATAAAACATGTTATGCTTTGTACATAAGTGTCATGATTTATTTTGGTATTAGGATTCAAACATTTGTTGATTACCTCAAAGATAGGATGTAATTCTTTATAGTTTTGTACTGGAGTAGGATTTAAGTCTTTTCAGAGCGATGCTCTTTTGTTTACCAATATTTTGGTTTTGTCTGATTGTGTATGACGCTCCACACACACTTAGGAGTCAGCTGTCATAGAGCAATGTAGTCACAATAGTTATTAAAGTCTATTTTAAGAATAGCAATGTATCATTAAATTCCCACCAAGAAATATTGACGACCAAAGATGGGATCAGCTGAGAAATAATTACTAACAATTCTTCATCTATGTTCCAGGTAATTATTATGGTTAATAGAAACATCCTATCAACATCCTATCAACACATTCTAGGAGAAGGATACTCCAAAATCAAACCACTGTTCTCTAGTCTTGGGTAGTGCCATAGCCTCTGTACCATGGTCTTCCACTTCCTTGGGTTAGAGTTCTCTTGCTTGAGGGTACACTCGGGCACGCTGTTCTGTCTTGTTTCTCTTCTTGTTTTGTTCACATTTTTATAGTTTATATAGGAGATATTTATTTTGATGTTGTTACTCTTCTTAAAAATTTTATTTTTCCTTGTTTCCTTTCCTCACTGGGCTATTTTCCCTGTTGGAGCCCCTGGGCTTATAGCATACTGCTTTTCCAACTAGGGATGAAGCTTAGCAAGTAATAATAATAATAATAATAATAATAATAATAATAAAACGGCTAAAAGCATTCCTAATTTGTTATTAGAAGGTACAAATAGAGTTTTGAAAGGTTATAATGGTTTGGATATTCAAGTAATAGGTGCTTCGAACGTAGAAGTACAGCACAAAGAACAGAAATTAGAGAGAGTGCCATTAACAATAGTAAAAGGTAATGGACAAACTTTGCTATGTTTAGATTGGCTACAGTATTTGAAGTTAGATTGACCTAGTATATTTGAAGGTTGCAGGGAGACACGATGAACACAAAAATTAAATATCTATGGATAATATCATATCAGAGTTTCAAGACGTATTTGAAGATAAAGTAGGTACAGTAAAGAACGCAAATGGAATTTTAGTTTTGAAACCTGACAGTTCTCCTAGATTTTGTGTTCAGAGACCAGTACCGTATGCATTGAAAAGTGCAATTGAAACAGAAATTAGGAGATTAGAAAATGAAGGTTCCTGGGAAAAGGTTACATATTCAGATTGGGCTACACCATTAGTTCCTATTGTGAAGGAAAGTGGAGAGGTTAGGTTATGTGGAGATTACAAAGTAACGTTAAATCCACAACTGCATGTAGCTCAACATCTCTTACCAAATCCAAAAGACATGTTTGCAACTATGTCAGGATGCAGTGTTTTTTCTAAATTAGATTTAAGACAAGCATTTGAACAGCTTCCCATGGATGAAACTTCACAAGAATTATGTACAGTAAATACATCCTTAGGTTTGTCTTGACCAAAGAGATTACCTTATGGAGTTGCAAGTAGTCCAGCTATATGGCAACAAATTATGGATAAGATTTTTTCAGGAATGCAAGGAGTATTCATTTTTATAGATGATATTTTAATTGCTGGCAAAGACACAAGAGAACATAGAGAAAGATTGCGAACAGTTCCGAAGAAGTTGAAGGAACATAATATTAGAGTAAATAAGAGCAAATGTATTTTAGAAGTTGATTCAGTGGAATACTTAGGTTTTTTAATAAATGGCAGGGGTATTCACAAAACTAAAGAGAAGATTAAAGCTGAACAATCAACAAAAGTGCCAGAAAATGTTAAGGAATCACAATCATTTCTATGTTTAGTAACATTTTATGGGAATTTCATTAAGAATTTGTCTACAATTGCACATCCATTGTATAATATGTTGAATAAAGGTGTAGAATGGAAGTGGACAAAAGAGTGTCTGGAATCTTTTGAAAGAATCAAACAGGAAATAACATCACCTATATTCTTAGTACATTATCAAAGGGATTTACCAGTTAAATTAGTATGTGATGCATCAAACATAGGTTTAGGTGCAGTATTATCTCATGTAATGCCAGATGGAACAGAAAACCAATTGCATTCACTTCTAGAGTATTGAACAAGGCAGAAAGGAATTACTGTCAAATAGAAAAGGAAGGTTTAGCATTAGTTTATGCAGTTAAAAAATTCCATATGTATCTTTATGGTAGGAAAAAGTTCACACTTGTTACAAATCATAAACCTTTATTAGCAATATTGGGTCCAAAAGTAAGTTTTTCTACGTTGGTAGCTGCAAGACTACAATGTTGGGCAATTACGTTAGCAGCGTACCATATGATATAAAATACCGTCCAACATCAAACATGGGTAATGCAGATGCTTTATCCAGATTACCCGTAGACAAAGCTCCAGAGGAGTATGATGACAGTGTTCTGTTAATTTCTGTATATGATGTACCCATAACTGCAAAAGATGTAGCACACAGTACCAAGAGAGACCCAGTACTTAGTAAAGTTTTGGAGATTTTAATGACAGGTAGGGACTTATGTTGAAAAGAGGAAAATTGTATACTGTATAAGGATATATGGTATGAACTGAGTGTAACGCAAGGAATAATGATAAGAGGTTCAAGGGTAGTTATTCCTAATTCACTGAGAAATAAGGTTTTGTCTGAAATACATGCTGATCACCAAGGTATTGTAAGATCAAAGTCAATTGCGAGAACTTATGTATAGTGGCCAGGTGTAGATAAAGCTGTGGAATCTTATATAAAGAATTGTATGAATTGTGTTATGCAACAGAACAATCCTCAATTTGCTAGAATGCACCCGTGGGAGTTACCCAGGTATCCATGGCAAAGAGTGCATATAGATTTTGCAGGTCCTTTTTTAAATTAGTGGTTTTTGATAGTGGTAGATGCTTACAGTAAGTGGCCAGAAATTATCCCAATGAAGACAACAACGTCTTACGCCACAATAAAAGAGTTAATGCAAATATTTTCTACACACGGTATTCCAGAAAGTATTGTTACAGATAATGGTCCACAATCTACCTCACAAGAGTTTAAAGAATTTTGTAATGTTAATGGTATAAAGCATACATTTTCAGCAACATATCATCCATCTACTAATGGAGAGGCTGAAAGATTTGTCCAAACGTTTAAACACAATATGAAATATAG
Organism: Palaemon carinicauda; assembly: GCF_036898095.1. Classification (NCBI taxonomy): domain Eukaryota; kingdom Metazoa; phylum Arthropoda; class Malacostraca; order Decapoda; family Palaemonidae; genus Palaemon; species Palaemon carinicauda. The sequence continues at coordinate 73,975,691 of NC_090732.1, forward strand.
AAAAGCAAATTCAGGTAATATATTTTTACATGTATCAAAGTTTTTATTGTCTTATAGAACAACGCCACACAGCACAACAGGCGTGACACCCTCAAATTTGTTGATGGGGAGGAGGATAAGGTGTAAGTTAGATTTGTTGTATCTAAAGTTTACAAAGTGATTTGGATAAGGTGTAAGTTAGATTTGTTGTAACCAAGTTTGCGAAGTGATTTAGAAGATGAAGGGTATAAACAAGTAGTAAAGCTTCCTAATGTAAGACATTTTTTACCTTTATCTGCTGTCATGGTAAGATCATACAACACTCCAGAGATGTTGGTACCAGGAGATATTGTAAGAGAGATAAGAAATTTACATTATGATGTTCGTGTTGGTGATAATGTTGTAAAATGTCAGGTTGATCAATTACAGACATTAAAAAGAAATACAGTAGAGCATGTGAATGTTAGAGATTAGAAACTTAAAGAAGTAGTTAGATCAAATGAGTCAAATATTAACCAAGATGCTCCAACATGAAATGTAGATTCAGAACCAATTCATGTATCAGTACAAGATGAGGTTAAAGTGCTTCCTAATAGGATTAACAGAGGAAAGCCCTCTGAGAGATTAGTTTTATAAAGATTTTTACAATGTCAAGTTAAGGTGGAGGAGACTGTTATGTATTATTGTAATAATGTACTATATTATTTCAAGTGTTACAGGTATTGCGCAACATTGCATCATATTGCATGAATGGAACATGTTATGCTTTGTACATAAGTGTCATGATTTATTTTGGTATTAGGATTCAAACATTTGTTGATTACCTCAAAGATAGGATGTAATTCTTTATAGTTTTGTACTGGAGTAGGATTTAAATCTTTTCAGAGCGATGCTCTTTTTTTTACCAATGTTTTGGTTTTGTCAGATTGTGTATGAAGCTCCACACACACTGAGGAGTCAGCTGTCATAGAGCAATGTAGTCACAATAATTATTTAAGTGTAATTTAAGAATACCAACGTATCATTAAAATCCCACCAAGAAAAATTGACGACCAAAGATGGGATCAGCTGAGAAATAATTACTAACAATTCTTCATCTATGTTCCAGGTAATTATTATGGTTGATAGAAACATCCTATCAACACATTAATGGTAACCTGCACCAGGATGGTCAAGTTACCCTGTAGCCACAATAATTACCAGAAGCAAGTGAACTGTCATGTTTCGAAGGGTCTCTTGCAATTTGGGAACCTTCCAACTGTCAGGATTGCAAGGACCTAATAAATGCTGGCTTCTCCGCTACTGACGTCTCCCACGATGTAAAAAAGACTGAATCATAAGACCATTCGTCACTGGGTTGGAGGCTATGAGAAGAGCTGTCAACCATAGAACAGGGACCTCATGTTTCCCAAGGGCAAGGTGACTGCTATTTTTGGAAACCAGCTACCGGCAGGAGGTGAACTATTAGATCATGTAGATTATGAAGTTTGGGACGCTCTACAGGTGATGAGATTGAAGCAGACAACTTGTCGATAACTCCTTCTGTGATGTCAGAGAGAGAGAGGATCCTGCTGATCACGGAAGCCT
>NC_090732.1:73982256-73992256 GCF_036898095.1 Palaemon carinicauda
CCTTTTCAAGGTCGGGTTAATGGGTTCTTATTTCAGACTGTCAAGTCATGGATCTCGTCAGTAGATGCTCATTTAAACGCAAGACACATAACAGACCCATCTGTACAATTAGAGGAAGCTAAAAGTTTCATAGATTTTGCTAAAGGAGATGCAAGCGCGTATTTTAGGGGAGTCTCTTTCCAAGAGGCAGTTACATGGGACGATTTCAAAGTTAGGCTACGTGTAATCTATGGGGGTGAGGAAGCCTTAGATGTAGTTTTGACATTAAGAAATACACTTAATCAAGCCTCTATGACTCAGCTTAAGGTTATAGAACGAGTGGCTCTCATTGCCAACAGGCTGAATGAATATCAGGATATTTTAAGTAATTCCACATGGGTTACAGGAGATAACATCGCCGTGAAAGATTTCTTAAGGCTAATGTATTCAACTTGCATAACAATTATGTTGCCTGAGGATTTAGTGCGGTGTTTTGATAAAAAGCTAACACCCGAAAGTAGAGAATTAGATGTATATAAACAGATAAAGAAACACATGTCTAAGTGTACTGACCTTGATCCCTTGCTTACTCAAGTTTTTGCAAAAAATGAAACTAGGCCACAACAAGTAAACGTAGTTAATAATAATCCAGCTATAGGGATGACTTGTTATAATTGCAAATGTCAAGGTCATTTGATTGCAGACTGTAGGACGCGATTTTGTTCGATTCATAACAGTTCAACTCATTCATATAGTCGATGCTTCTCGCATAATCAACAGCAGAATCCTAGAAACACCCAGACAGTTCCTTATAGAAACAAAAAAAAAAAATACTCAGTTTAATAGAAAGAAACAGGCGAACGGCAATGCAGTTCAAAATCAAAAACAAACAAATAGTGCTTCAAGTAACTCTATTCCTGGGCCGTCTAGCCAGAACTCGCAAAGTCAGACGAATTTTCAGAATTTTCAGAATGTGCAAAGCAAATACCACGTAGTTAACTCCAATGGGGGAGAGATTAATGTTGGGTCATTCATATCAACATCTTTTGTATCAAATAATCCATTTAATAATTTATCAGATCGTTGTGAGTCAATAGATTTTCCTATGAAACACACGGCCGAATCCAATAAATCAGTGCAGGTTTCCGTAGATTTGCAACAAATTCACGCAATAATAAGCTAAAATGAGTTACGACCAACATTATATGCTGTAAATTTAGAACACCGATCCTTCACATTATTTTTTGACTCTGGTAGTCCACGTAATATCATGGATTTGAGGACTCGTCACTTGTTATTTTCGAACTTCCCTATAGAGAAGTCCGGAGTAAGGCTCTCGAGTATAGGAAATAAAGAATTAAATGTAATAGGAGTAACTCATGTTCAGTACAAGGTCGATAAGCGCACGTTTGCCGATACCTTTATCGTTGTACAAAACATTGATATGTATACAGCTGTAATTATAGGATACCTGTCTATGGGCACTCAAAACATTATCTTAGACCCTGCCAAATATGGCGTGTATATCAAAGGATAATTCTACGTCTTCTAATACCTTAATATCAGTTTTGGATAAAGAGGAGACAACAGATTAAACAGTAACGTACGTTGAAGAATAAATCACTTATCTCATGAATAAAGAAATAATATATGCGACCCAACAGAATTTTCGTTCACCCGTAATGTCATCTTGCACGCAATCTATCGAGCCGAACGTAACTTCGAATATATTAGTGCGAATAGAGAAAACTTTGCCAGGATCTGAAATATTAATCCTTTCCGACACTTTGAAAACTAAGGGATTGTCCGTCACATAAGCTATTTTCTACAGTCGGCTCACAACAACAATGTAGTATTGAAGTCTGTAATCATTTGAATACCACTTTAGTAATTCACATAAATCATCATATCTTGGATGTGGAAGTTTATAAAAATCGCATTCTTACCGTCGCTGAAATCAATCACGCTCAATCAGTTGCGGACGAATGCCTTTTGCAATCGATAAGAAATAGAATCAATGAAGACATTCAAGAAGAGGGAATTCAGCAGAAATGTTTTGATCTTTTAAATAAATATCATGATGTTTTCTCCACTACGGATTGATCCTTAGGTAAAACGGATGTCATAGAACACCAAATAAGGTTAAAAGACAAGCAGAAAATTATTTATGTACCCTCGGACAGACTCCCTATGAAATTCCAGAACGAGAAAAATGATGAAGTAGGTAAAATGCTAGAAGAAGGAGTCATTAGGAAGTCAAACAGCTCTTATGATTTTCCATTAATAGTTGTACCGAAAATAGATCGAACATGGCGTATCTGTGTAGACTTCTGTTGCTTAAATGAGGAAACGATCCCTGATCGATTCCCAGTGCCATGTACTGACAATATTCTATCTTTGCTAGGTCAGAACAAATATTTTACCAGTTTGGACTTACTTAAAGGCTTTCACCAGATACCATTAGAAGAAGATAGTATCCCATACACTTCCTTCAGCACAGCCAGGGGACATTATGAATTTTTGTGTATGCCTTTTGGTTTACGTTGTGCTCCCATAACATTTACTAGAATGATCAGCATAGTGTTTGGAGACTTGTTAAGGGATATATTGCATGCCTATATGGACGACCTTATCATCTTTTCTAATACCTTGGAAGAACATCTACGTAAACTGGAGCTAGTGCTAATTTAAGGGTAAAGATTAGTAAGTGTAAATTCTTCAATACAGAATTAGTCTATTTAGGTTTTACGGTGTCTAGTCAAGGTCTTGAAGTAGTCCACGATAAGGTATCCGTAAATTTCCGACACCTGCCAATGTCAAGAGAATACAGCAATTTCTAGGGTGTAGTGGGTATTACAGGTGTTTTATACCCAATTATTCAATAATAGCTACTCCCCTAACTGATCTTACGAAGAAGGACGTAGATTTTGTATGGTCTGAGCAACATCAACAGGCGTTTCATACCTTGAAAGATGAACTGTGTAGTTCTCCTATCTTAAAATTTCCTGACTTCGGTAAGGAATTCTTCATTGCAAAAGACACCTCAGACCTAGGAGTAGGTGGGGTATTGATTCCGCAATATGATAAACAATTTTTCCCGATAGCTTTTTATTCACGCAAACTGAGACTTTCCGAAAGTAAATATGCAGTAATAGACAATGAAGGGCTAGATATTGTTAATTCACTAGTGCATTTTAAGTTCATAATATACGGCTATCCCGTCAAGGTTCTTACTGATCATAAGCCCCAAACAGACTTTTTTAAAGGCTTTAGTCACAGCCCCAAACAAACTCGGTGGCACTTGATCATCCAAGACTTTGGCGCAAGGATCGGGTATTTACCTGGGAAAGCAAATATCATTGCTGACGCATTATCACGCAACCTCGTGTCATCTTGTACAGAGCCATTACCTGAAGTAATAGATATATCAACAACCATGCCTATTATTAAAACTGTATCTGAACAGGAAGATCTGGGCTGGAGCGCTGAACTAATACAGACCGAGCAAAGAAAAGATAAGCAATTAGAAAAAATCATAAATGCTTTGAGCGGAAATCCTAAGGAAAAGGAATATATAAAGTATATGCAGCAAAATTATATAATCAAAGATAATATTCTGTGTAGATCTGTGACAAGGAAAACCTGCAATACACCACAGGTGACTAATGACCAAGTAGAGGTATCAATATCACTTATACCCACTGTCCTAAATTGGTTGCATGCAAATCCATTGCATGGCCACCCGGGGTTCTCCATAATGTCACAGAAAGCCAAATCATTGTTTTATTGGCATACGATGCTTACAGATATAAAAGAGCACATAGCTAATTGTCGCACTTGTCAGGAAAACAAAGGGCACACGAAGACACCTGTCAGCCTAGGGGCTTATCCCGTGCCAAATCAACCCTTTGAAAGAATGCATTTAGATTTATTAACAGGATTTTACGAGTCAGACAGAGGAAATAAGCACTTCTTAGAAATTATAGATGGTTTGACTCGATGTAGAGAACTGAAAACGCCTAAAACTAAAACCGTGATCGAATGCGCTATTAAGTTTTACGAGTACTACATTTGTAAACATGAAATTCCACATATGATAATCGACAGACTCGGGTGGAGAATTCAATAATCATTTCCTTAACTCGTTGTGTGAATTCCTTAGCATAAAGAAAATCAATACCATGATATATCACCCAGAGTCAAATGGGCTAGTGGAAAGATCGAATAGGAAGGTTTCAAACATACTAAAAGTTACACTAGGGGGATCAGACCCCAACTGGAATATTGCCATACCTGCGGTACTAAGTACTCTGAATCACTCATATCATGTATCTATTAAAATGTCGCCGCACGAGGCACTGTACGGTACACCAGCTAGAACGCCTTTCAATGTATTAACACCTACAACTAATTTATCAAATCCTTTAAAGGATGTTATGAATGGAAGCATAAGTCATTATGATATCCTTCGAAAGAATCTAGAAGAATCACAAATCATAATGAAAAGGAATTATGATAAAATAGCGAAGCCAACTAAAACATATACCGTGGGTGATAAGGTATACATACAAGTATACGTACGAAAGGACTCAATTTCAAACTGACACCTAAGTTTGAAGGCCCGTTTAACATTTTAGAAACATTAACGGCCAATAGATTCAGAGTTCAAAATGTATCCCAACCCACTGATGAGAGAATTGTACCATTGGCTCACATAAGAAATTAAAATAAGAGAGAAGGAAGTGAGGGAAATTTTTGTCTCTATGAAACTTGTATCATATTTGTATGCAAAATTTTTTTTTCTACAACAGGAGTAATTACATATATTTTTCTCATTGCAGGTTTCCAAAAAGAAGTTTCTATTGTTAGGAGTGATATTGTTCGATCAGACATTTTTTTCGTTTGTGAAGAGCCTTAAAACTAAATTTATAGATGTTAAATATGGCACTATTGTAGAGAGAACAGAAGACGTTTTCATTACAGCAAGCAATATAATTATAGAAGTAAATATGCAAGCGATTTTCCTCCCGGAGGGTGACGTCACTAACTTAAAGAGCGACCTATCAAGGTTCAGTGCTTCATTAAATAAAATGCATCAACCTCATTTTCCTTCTAATACAGAGAGTTCGCTTGCACCAACATTAAGCGTTGCAGAAATGTTATCATACGACTTGCTATATAGAACTGACGAGGCAGAACCTCTGGCTCGCGACCTACTGATGTGGACTGTGCGACACAATAACCTTGAAAGATGAAACCCGTTTATTTTTGCTGCACTAAACATTGTTGGATCTATTGCAAGTTTAGGCTTAGGAATTTCAAATCATCTTGAAATCAGTAATTAAAATAAGAGAAAATTTAGTTTTTAGAACATGAAAACGAACTAGTTTTACCAGAGCTGAGGAATCAATTAACATAAATTAATCAAATAATGAGTTTGGTGAACGAAAATTCTCGTAATATCAGTTAGACAATGGAAGTACAAAACTTGCTGGCAACGTTAACGTATAATAATTCAGAAATAGATCATATCCATACTAGAATTTCACATTTTATTGAGAAATAAAAAGACTATGTGGAAGCTATTACATTAGCAACTAAGGGTGTTTTATCACCACATCTTTTGCCAATTAAAGACGTAAAATTAATTTTGGAGAACGAACGGAAGAAAATGGGTTATGTTCCTTTGTTAAATGCCATAAGCTAGAATTTTATTATAGCTTAATATCAGTAAGCGTTGAAAATTACAGGATCATGATTATAATTCCCTCTGATTCTTCTGATGCCTGGCAGCAATACAAAATATCACCATTCCTAACTTTCATGACGAATAACTCAAGTCCAGTAATATCCAGTTTTACAGGACACGTATTGATTTCCCCTAATAAGGAAACATATACGGTCATTAGAGACTTAGATAAGTTAACTCACTGTTCAGAAGCAATTTATAATAAAGTATCTACAGCTGACTCCTTTGAATTCCATCATATATCAATAGATTCATGCGAGTTAGGTATAGTACTAAACGGTGCTCTCTCCTATGCACATGAAGATTGACTGAAAAAACTTTATCCTTTCGATGATAATAAGTTCAAATATAGATTGAATAACGGCTCGTGGATACGATACGACAAGGCCGGCTTCAATGTATCATGCACGGACGGATCCACGACCCACTCCAAGGTCTTTGTGGCAGCTGATGGTCGCATCGGGACATCCACAAATTACACGGTCCAAGGTATTAACACTATCATCAGGGAAAGGGCCTACTTCACGAATTTCACGAGGAACACTACAATCCCATCCTTACCTCTCCCGTACAATGCACGGGTGACTAATCGGTTGACGAAATTAGCTGAGATTGACCACCCGTCACCGACTTATGCAAGGGGAAACTTTGTTTCTACGTGTCGCTGGCATCAATCAGCGTTACGGTGGTGATTTTTATCGCCGTTAACATCTTTGCTTGGCGTAGGTTGAGGCAAAAACAGGTGGAGCTCCAGATGAACGTTTTGCCACGTCCAGACAACACTCCTATTGCATTGAAAGCATTTACATCTAGAGCTGTTTTAAATTGGCCATTTCACTTGACTCGGGGGGGGGGGAAGGTAAAATAATCTGGAAATGAGAATTTTATGAAAAGCAGTCAGTATGCTAGTAATATGTAGTTGAAGAGACTCCAGGACATTGCAATGTATATATATATATATATATATATATATATATATATATATATATATATATATATATATATATATATATATATATATATATATATATATATATATATATATATATATATATATAAAGTTAAAAAGTATTTTTATGGGCACCTAATGAAATATTGTAGCCGTATATGTTGAAAAAAAGAAAAGTATCTTTTGGGCACCTAATAAAATATCTAAGTCATATATATATATATATATATATATATATATATATATATATATATATATATATATATATATATATATATATATATATATATATATATATATATATATATGCAACCGTGGTGCGTTTACGTACCGGGAATTTCTATCTTGTGCATATTAATATCAGCTTTGATGTATTTATATCTTTACCAAGGTAACAAATATTCTTAATCAGTTACTAATGAACAATCATATCAATTTGGTGTAATTATATCTTTACCGAGGTAACAAATATTCATAATCAAGTACTAATGAACAATAAAATCAATTATAATATATCAGTATCTTTGACAAAGGTAACAACTATTCTTTAACAAGTTACCAATTCGTATGTACATGTTCAATTTTTTTTGGTACCTCATAATCATTTGCTAGCAATATGCCATATATAGCATACATGGATCTGTATTTTCAATGAATTTTTCTTTATTTTTGACTATGTCCGTTAGGTATGTATTTTTTTTACATATACCTTTTAGCATATTCACCCTTAATCACTTGTTTATGGCTATGACTAAAATATATATCCAGTCACACTCCTAGGAAACATATTCTAACGTAACTTTTAATGTTCAATGCTTGAAGGTAGCTGTCCGAGATAATATAATATATACATTTATAAACCCATGACCCAAGGGATCATTGGAGAGTTGGGAATATGACAAAAGCCATAACAGGACGTCACAAGCTTCCTGTGAGAAACAGTTGACCTATTGATCCTTACCGGAATCTCCTGACTTCCGGCGATAAGGCTACGTGATCAAGTCTCTTTGTATTTTTAATAAACGCTGAGATAACTAATCCTACATTATCGACACGAACTTATTATAAAGTAGATCTATTCATCTTTTCATACGAAATGGTCATCAGACCAAACCATCCATACTCCAGTGATGGAGCTAACAATAAATTGTTTAAAGTTAACTTAAACTTTGACTTATTCCAAGGAGTAACCTACAAGTCTAATCATTCTATATCACATTGAAGAGACATGATATGGAAGCACAATGTGTGCGTATAACATTTTTACATTAACATATATACCATGGTCAGCAAGCTTGTATAGACAGTGACTAAGCCACTTGGCCACGAAGAAGGATAAAAGTCAATGATAATTCTTCTGTACTTATACCTGTCGAATTCAGGTATTTTGTACTTAGAATTGAAATCAACCCATCCTCACCATCGTAGCTAATTGGTAGTTTGTTACTTGGCATTCAATTAATGATAAATTTTGCACATTTTTACGTGTTTTTCATATTCAAATAAGCCATATATATTTTTGATACATTAATGTCTGGATTCTCTTAACGACCTCGTCATCAGAGCCCCAGGCGAAATCACACAAAGACAAGAGCTAGGCTCCGGCCGGGAATCGAACCATGGTCAGCAAGCTTGTATAGCCAGTGACTAAGCCACTTGGCCACGAAGAAGGATAAAAGTCAATGACAATTCTTCTGTACTTATACATGTCGAATTCAGGTATTTTGTACTTAGAATTGAAATCAACCCATCCTCACCATCGTAGCTAATTGGTAGTTTGTTACTTGGCATTCAATTAATGATAAATTTTGCACATTTATACGTGTTTTTCATATTCAAATAAGCCATATATATTTTTGATACATTAATGTCTGGATTCTCTTAACGACCTCGTCATCAGAGCCCCAGGCGAAATCACACAAAGACAAGAGCTAGGCTCCGGCCGGGAATCGAACCATGGTCAGCAAGCTTGTATAGCCAGTGACTAAGCCACTTGGCCACGAAGAAGGATAAAAGTCAATGACAATTCTTCTGTACTTATACATGTCGAATTCAGGTATTTTGTACTTAGAATTGAAATCAACCCATCCTCACCATCGTAGCTAATTGGTAGTTTGTTACTTGGCATTCAATTAATGATAAATTTTGCACATTTATACGTGTTTTTCATATTCAAATAAGCCATATATATTTTTGATACATTAATATCTGGATTCTCTTAACGACCTCGGGATCAGAGCCCCAGGCGAAATCACACAAAGACAAGAGCTAGGCTCCGGCCGGGAATCGAACCATGGTCAGCAAGCTTGTATAGACAGTGACTAAGCCACTTGGCCACGAAGAAGGATAAAAGTCAATGACAACTCTTCTGTACTTACACCTGTCGAATTCAGGTATTTTGTACTTAGAATTGGAATCAACCCATCCTCACCATCGTAGCTAATTGGTAGTTCGTTACTTGGCATTCAATTAATGATAAATTTTGCACATTTTTACGTGTTTTTCATATTCAAATAAGCCATATATATTTTTGATACATTAATGTCTGGATTCTCTTAACGACCTCGGGATCAGAGCCCCAGGCGAAATCACCCAAAGACAAGAGCTTGGCTCCGGCCGGGAATCGAACCATGGTCAGCAAGCTTGTATAGACAGTGACTAAGCCACTTGGCCACGAAGAAGGATAAAAGTCAATGACAATTCTTCTGTATTTATACCTGTCGAATTCAGGTATTTTGTACTTAGAATTGAAATCAACCCATCCTCACCATCGTAGCTAATTGGTAGTTTGTTACTTGGCATTCAATTAATGATAAATTTTGCACATTTATACGTGTTTTTCATATTCAAATAAGCCATATATATTTTTGATACATTAATGTCTGGATTCACTTAACGACCTCGGGATCAGAGCCCCAGGGGAAATCACACAAAGACAAGAGCTTGGCTCCGGCCAGGAATCGAACCATGGTCAGCAAGCTTGTATAGACAGTGACTAAGCCACTTGGCCACGAAGAAGGATAAAAGTCAATGACAATTCTTCTGTACTTATACCTGTCGAATTCAGGTATTTTGTACTTAGAATTGAAATCAACCCATCCTCACCATCGTAGCTAATTGATAGTTTGTTACTTGGCATTCAATTAATGATAAATTTTGCACATTTTTACGTGTTTTTCATATTCAAATAAGCCATATATATTTTTGATATATTAATGTCTGGATTCTCTTAACGACCTCGGGATCAGAGCCCCAGGCGAAATCACACAAAGACAAGAGCTTGGCTCCGGCCGGGAATTGAACCATGGTCAGCAAGCTTGTAT
>NC_090732.1:73997256-73999756 GCF_036898095.1 Palaemon carinicauda
CATACTGTACATGTTAAATAGGGCGCCCTGATCTAGAGAGGCGAACTGTAGGCGGGTCATCTGGCAGAATATAAGCAGGTTTTAGACGATCAATGGAGACCCAGTCTTCTTTGCCACGAATGTTTAGTAGGAATGCTTTCGGACTGCGGCGGATCACAAGGAAAAGGGACCGTGTAAGGAGGAGTTAGCGGTGGCTTGCTAGTGTCGTTGCGCAGGAAGACGTGCGTTGCAGAGTGCAAGTCTGTTGGTATGTGATGCTTCGCTGGGGGCTTGTAAGTCTGGCGGCATGGAGTAAATTTTCCCACGACGTGACATATGCGCTGGAGATCGTCGGAGGAGGTTGTAGATGGAAAAAATTTGGCAGGGACGACCACTGGGTCGCCGTACACCATTTCAGCTGCCAAGACGTCGAGGGCATATTTATTAATGGTCCTTAGTCCCAGGAGGACCCAGGGAAGCTGAGTAAACCAGTTGGAATCCTTGCAGCGGGACATCAAAGCTGCTTTGAAGGTGTGATGAAAACGTTCAACCATTCCATTGGCAGCGGAGTTGTAGGCCATTGTCTGATGTAGGGTGATGCCCAGGAGATTCTGTGATGCTCAGGGATACCAAATCTTGCAATCCATCCAAAGAGTAAGGCAAATGTACATGAGGCGGATTTTGCAGTTTCCATGGGAATGGCTTTAGGCCAACGAGTGGAGCGGTCATTGACGGTAAAGGGGTAACGATGTCCTTGTGATGTGGGTAGAGGGCCTACAACGTCGACGTGAATATGTGCGAAACAACGCTGAGGTTGAGGAAAGGTGCCCACTCTGGAATCCGTGTGTCGATGTACTTTGGAAGTTTGGCAAGAAGTACAGGCGCGGACCCAATCCTTAGCATCCTTAGAAATGCCGTGCCAAATGAACTTTGCCTTCAGCAGCTGTGCAGTAGAACGGCACGAGGAATGTGAAAGGCCGTGAATAAAAACAAACACATGCCGGCGCATAGGAGCAGGAATCCAAGGTCACGGTCTACCAGTACTGACGTCACAGAGGAGGGTGGTGTTGGAGTCTTCGAGGGGGAAGTCTTCCCAACGGAGGGACGTGTAGGATGTCGTACATGCTTGATACTCTGGATCCTGTCGTTGGGCTTCAGCCAGGGCGTTGTAATCATATCCCAGTTGAACGGCAGCCAACATGTTTCTTGACAGGGCATCGGCGACGGGATTCATTTTCCCAGGGACGTATTGAAGGGTGTAATTGTATTCAGTCACGGCGGAGAGATGTCAGCGTTGCCGGGCGGACCAGGCATCAGACTGTCGAGTAAAGGCGTGCACCAGAGGCATGTGGTCTGTGCGAATGACGAAGGGCGTACCTTCTAAGGAATGGCGAAAGTGATGGACAGCCAAGTGCAATGCCAGCAATTCTCGATCGAAGGTAGAATAACCTGATTTTGCCATGGACAGTTTTCTGCTAAAGAAGACCAATGGGTGGGGCGAGCCATTGACCACCTGCTCGAGTACTGCACCAATAGCGATGTCGCTGGCATCAGTGGAGAGAAGGAGAGGGGTATGTGGGATAGGAAAAATGAGAGCCGCAGCAGTTGATAGGTCCTTCTTTGCATTGCAGAAGGCTGATTCTTGAAGGGGACCCCACTTCAGGTCCTTTGGCTTGCCCTTGAGGGAGGCTTATAGGCGAGCAAGAGTGGCGGCAATGGCTGGCAGAAAACGGTGATAATAGTTGATCATGCCCAAGAATTCCTGCAGAGCTTTGACGGTCGAGGGCACAGGGAAGTTCTGAACGGCTGCTACCTTCTCAGGGAGGGGATGGACTCCTTCAGGAGTGATGTGGTGCCCTTAGAACGACACTTCATTGGCGCCAAAGGTACACTTGTCGTACCGGACTACAAGGCTGTTTTGTTGCAGGCGGTCGAGCACGATGCGCAGGTGACGGAGGTGTTCCTCTTTTGAGGAGGAGAACACAAGTATGTCGTCCACATAACATACACAGGAAGGGAGGTCCCCTAAGATGCCATCAAAGAGACGTTGAAACGTAGCCCCAGCATTACGAAGTCCAAAACAGGAGTAATTGAAGGTGTATGTACCAAACGGAGTGGTGATGGCGGTCTTGGGGATGTCTTCTGGGTTCATAGGCACCTGATAATACCCCTTCAGGAGGTCGAACGTAGAGAAAACCTTCGCTTTGTGGAGGTAGGAGGTCATGTCGGCAATGTTTGGGAGGGGGTAGTGATCCGGATCTGTTTGCATGTTCAGGCGCCTGTAATCCCCGCATGGACAGAGGGAGCCGTCTTTCTCCAGAACGATGTGTAAGGGTGACGACCATGGGCTGGAGGCCTTTTGGCAAAGGCCCATTTCCTACATTTCAGCGAACGTCTGTCTGGCGGCTGCCAATCATTCCGGTGCCAGACGTCTGAATTTTGCGAAGACTGGGGGTCCCGTTGTCTTGATATGGTGATAAATACCGTGCTTGGCAGGAACCATGGACGTTTGGCGAAGTTC
>NC_090732.1:74004756-74028080 GCF_036898095.1 Palaemon carinicauda
AAGTTTGTTTTATTTCGATGACCAATATTTTTTTCAGTGCTTTGCTCATATTCCATGCCTACGAACAAAAGTTAGAGGTTGGTTTTTTAATAGTTTTTATCAAGTAATCACCTAGTTTTTGTTTTGAGTAACGTAAGAGACCTTTGGATATTCAGTGCTCATATATCGTGGCTTCTAGGAGTTGCGTAATATTGTCTGACCTCTTGTAGTTTTCAAGTTTGACAGAATTTTATAAAATTAAAGCATGTGAGTTTGTAAGCTCGCAAACTTTCATAATTCGTCAGTTGTAATATATGTTTTTGATGCCCATACCCTTGGGATCAAGAAAGTCTATTTTAAATATTGGTGATAATAAGGTTGTGTTTTGATTAGAGGTTTGACCAATTTTGTGTTGAAATGATTCTGTGTATTGTTAAGAAATATTTTTCTGGAGAGGTATATTTTTTGATGAGTACAAGATGGCACAACTAAATGTACAAGAGTTTTTGGAAAACCTGTGACAGGCCGAGAGAAGGTTGTGACTCAAAGGCAGTATGAAAGCAACTGAGTTAATTTATTATAGAACACTCTCCTTTATATACAAAACCTCAAGGCAACAGGAAATTTCATGTTCGAAAAACAGACAATGTTACATAGGAGAAACGCAGACAGGTTTATTCTGGTTCTTTTTAGTGCGAGGGAAGAGCGAAGATACAACAATAATATATACAAAATGAATTATGTACGATCGTGTGACACACGGTTGGTACATGGCTCCCCCCCTAAAAATGACATACTGTACATGTTAAATAGGGCGCCCTGATCTAGAGAGGCGAACTGTAGGCGGGTCATCTGGCAGAAGATAAGCAGGTTTTAGACGATCAATGGAGACCCAGTCTTCTTTGCCACGAATGTTTAGTAGGAATGCTTTCGGACTGCGGCGGATCACAAGGAAAAGGGACCGTGTAAGGAGGAGTTAGCGGTGGCTTGCTAGTGTCGTTGCGCAGGAAGACGTGCGTTGCAGAGTGCAAGTCTGTTGGTATGTGATGCTTCGCTGGGGGCTTGTAAGTCTGGCGGCATGGAGTAAATTTTCCCACGACGTGACATATGCGCTGGAGATCGTCGGAGGATGTTGTAGATGGAAAAAATTTGGCAGGGACGACCACTGGGTCGCCGTACACCATTTCAGCTGCCAAGACGTCGAGGGCATATTTATTAATGGTCCTTAGTCCCAGGAGGACCCAGGGAAGCTGAGTAAACCAGTTGGAATCCTTGCAGCGGGACATCAAAGCTGCTTTGAAGGTGTGATGAAAACGTTCAACCATTCCATTGGCAGCGGGGTTGTAGGCCATTGTCTGATGTAGGGTGATGCCCAGGAGATTCTGTGATGCTCAGGGATACCAAATCTTGCAATCCATCCAAAGAGTAAGGCAAATGTACATGAGGCGGACTTTGCAGTTTCCATGGGAATGGCTTTAGGCCAACGAGTGGAGCGGTCGTTGACGGTAAAGAGGTAACGATGTCCTTGTGATGTGGGTAGAGGGCCTACAACGTCGACGTGAATATGTGCGAAACAACGCTGAGGTTGAGGAAAGGTGCCCACTCTGGAATCCGTGTGTCGATGTACTTTGGAAGTTTGGCAAGAAGTACAGGCGCGGACCCAATCCTTAGCATCCTTAGAAATGCCGTGCCAAATGAACTTTGCCTTCAGCAGCTGTGCAGTAGAACGGCACGAGGAATGTGAAAGGCCGTGAATAAAAACAAACACATGCCGGCGCATGGGAGCAGGAATCCAAGGTCACGGTCTACCAGTACTGACGTCACAGAGGAGGGTGGTGTTGGAGTCTTCGAGGGGGAAGTCTTCCCAACGGAGGGACGTGTAGGATGTCGTACATGCTTGATACTCTGGATCCTGTCGTTGGGCTTCAGCCAGGGCGTTGTAATCATATCCCAGTTGAACGGCAGCCAACATGTTTCTTGACAGGGCATCGGCGACGGGATTCATTTTCCCAGGGACGTATTGAAGGGTGTAATTGTATTCAGTCACGGCGGAGAGATGTCAGCGTTGCCGGGCGGACCAGGCATCAGACTGCCGAGTAATGGCGTGCACCAGAGGCATGTGGTCTGTGCGAATGACGAAGGGCGTACCTTCTAAGGAATGGCGAAAGTGATGGACAGCCAAGTGCACTGCCAGCAATTCTCGATCGAAGGTAGAATAACCTGATTTTGCCATGGACAGTTTTCTGCTAAAGAAGACCAATGGGTGGGGCGAGCCATTGACCACCTGCTCGAGTACTGCACCAATAGCGATGTCGCTGGCATCAGTGGAGAGAAGGAGAGGGGTATGTGGGATAGGAAAAGTGAGAGCCGCAGCAGTTGATAGGTCCTTCTTTGCATTGCAGAAGGCTGATTCTTGAAGGGGACCCCACTTCAGGTCCTTTGGCTTGCCCTTGAGGGAGGCTTATAGGCGAGCAAGAGTGGCGGCAATGGCTGGCAGAAAACGGTGATAATAGTTGATCATGCCCAAGAATTCCTGCAGAGCTTTGACGGTCGAGGGCACAGGGAAGTTCTGAACGGCTGCTACCTTCTCAGGGAGGGGATGGACTCCTTCAGGAGTGATGTGGTGCACTTAGAACGACACTTCATTGGCGCCAAAGGTACACTTGTCGTACCGGACTACAAGGCTGTTTTGTTGCAGGCGGTCGAGCACGATGCGCAGGTGACGGAGGTGTTCCTCTTTTGAGGAGGAGAACACAAGTATGTCGTCCACAAAACATACACAGGAAGGGAGGTCCCCTAAGATGCCATCAAAGAGACGTTGAAACGTAGCCCCAGCATTACGAAGTCCAAAACAGGAGTAATTGAAGGTGTATGTACCAAACGGAGTGGTGATGGCGGTCTTGGGGATGTCTTCTGGGTTCATAGGCACCTGATAATACCCCTTCAGGAGGTCGAACGTAGAGAAAACCTTCGCTTTGTGGAGGTAGGAGGTCATGTCGGCAATGTTTGGGAGGGGGTAGTGATCCGGATCTGTTTGCATGTTCAGGCGCCTGTAATCCCCGCATGGACAGAGGGAGCCGTCTTTCTTCAGAACGATGTGTAAGGGTGACGACCATGGGCTGGAGGCCTTTTGGCAAAGGCCCATTTCCTCCATTTCAGCGAACGTCTGTCTGGCGGCTGCCAATCATTCTGGTGCCAGACGTCTGAATTTTGCGAAGACTGGGGGTCCCGTTGTCTTGATATGGTGATAAATACCGTGCTTGGCAGGAACCGTGGACGTTTGGCGAAGTTCTGGACGGAAAACTTCCGGGTACGACGTGAGGAGGTGGGCGTAGGCATCCGTGGGTGCGCTAATGAGAAGAGCGAGGTTAGAGGGGGCCGGTTGAAGAGTTGTCGACAAGTACGAATCTGCGATGACCAATCGTTGGTGGTTGACATCGAACAGAAGGTGGAAATGAGAGAGGAAATCCACACCAAGGATTAGCAATGTGACGTCAGCAACGAGAAACTTCCAATTGAATTTACTGTTTCCGAACGATAATGTGAGGTTCTCGTAACCGTAGGTGGGTATCACAGATCCGTTGGCAGCTACCAAGCGTACGTCGGCAGATGTAGACAGACTACGTCGTGTCTTGAAGAGTACCCTTGGAAAAAGAGAACGACAAGCACCCGTGACAACCAAAAATCGCACGCCCGTTCTTGCATCATGTAAAAAGAAAAGATTAGAAACACGGGAGGACACCACCACGAGCGATGGCCTACTTACACGTTTTTTGGCCACTGACAATCCTCAGCACATTTCTTCGCGGTTGCCCTGAATCTGAATAGTAGCCAAACTGCGGCGGATGGGTGGTAGTAAGTGGCTGTAGAAGTCGTTTGTTGGGGCGCGAGCGATTGGTGGGTGGTGGGTGGCTTTGTCTCCGCTTCGGCACGTCACGGGGTAGGTGTGTATGTCCTACGGCATTCATGTCAGCATCGGTTGACGTTGAATAGGCATCCTCTTCGTCAGGAGTGGAGGCGTTGATGGAGGTCTTGAAGTGGCTGTCCATAAGGGCGCCGGCTTTGGTCATCAAGTCCTTTATGGGTAAACTATCGACATTGGGTATGGCAGCGCGTATAAGTCTGGGTAAACGGCATATCCAAAGGGCACAAAGTAGGTTCACCTCACGAGGAGAGCTGTCTGCGGCAGGTTGAAGGCGAGCGATACTGGTCATTTCCCTGAGGGCAAGCGAAGCCCTTTGGTCCCCCAACGGTTGTTGCGAGAGCTGAGCTTTGCTATACGGGCGGCTGGCGACGGCGAGTACTGCTGCAGAAGGTATGTTTTGAGGGCGTCTTACGCTATTGGGGTGTCTCCTTGTTCACAAAGCCAGTCGGATATTTCCGGGAAGGTGTCCTCGGGTATCGCCGCGAGAACATAATCTGCTTTGGTGGTTGAGCGAGTCACGCCTTTGATGCGAAACTGGACATCTGCGCGCTGAAACCAAACAAACGCCTCTCCGCTGGCGAACGATGAAAGTTTCAATGGGGCAGCCACAGTGCCAAATTCTGTAGAGTCCGCCATAGTACCAGCGATGGAGGGGCGAGGGGGGTGGGGGTGGAAGGCGGAGAGAGCGAGTCGACTTCCGGTGTCACCAATGTGACTGGCCGAGAGAAGGTTGTGACTCAAAGGCAGTATGAAAGCAACTGAGCTAATTTATTATAGAATGCTCTCCTTTATATACAAAACCTCAAGGCAACAGAAAATTTCATGTTCGAAAAACAGACAATGTTACATAGGAGAAACGCAGACATGTTTATTCTGATTCTTTTTAGTGCGAGTGAAGAGCGAAGATACAAGCATAATATATACAAAATGAATTATGTACGATCATGTGACACACGGTTGGTACAAACCCAATTGTTTAGGAATTATAGGAAGCTAATGTAACTAAAGCTCAGTGGCTCTCTATTTAAATGGCAGGTGGTGGCCCTGCAATAAGTGAAATAATTAAATCCTAAATTAGGTGTATATGTAAATTTGGGAAAGCTGTCAGAAGAAGATATTGCAAGAGCTCACAAACGTTTGGAGAATGCTGAAGCAGAATTCGTTGCGAAACAAGAATCAGTTGACCTAGGAAGTGAAGAAATGAAGGCGGAAAGGAATTTAAAGGCTTAGATTCGAAAAATTGCAGCAGAGGAGAATTTGACTAAGTTGAAGATGACAAAAGAAGAAAGATGAGGCTAGATAAACTGCAAAACATGCCAGGGAAACGGAAGCAAGACGAGAAGACAGAGGGAGAGATTGAGAAGAGAGAGAGAGAGAGACAAGAAGCCAGGGAAATGGCAAGTTGAGAAGAAAGAGAGAGAGAACGAGAAGAAAAAGAGAGAGAAGCGAGAGAAATTGCACGGCATGCGAGGGAATTGGAATTGTTGAATGCTCATGCAAGGTTGGCAACGCAGAGAGAGATGACCCCTGCTATGTCCAATCCCGTGTTTAATGTCACAAATGCACAAAAGTTAATTACAAAATTCACAGAAGAAGCTTTCTACAAATTTTTTGATCATTTTGAAAAGGTTTTGTCGAAGACGGAATGGCCAAAAGATAAATGGTCTGTGTTATTGCAATGTTCTTATTGGAAAACGACGCAGTACGTATCTTGCCTTGTCTCAGGATCAGAGGAAGGAGTATCAAATTAAAAGGAGCGTGCTGCAAGTATTTCAGATGACCGCTGAATATTATAATGGAAAATTCTGAAGTTCTAGAAAGGACGAAAAAAAATTACTTTCCTTGATTACGCTTATAAGGTACGATGATATTCTAAGAGATTGATAAAGACTTCTAAGGTGAGTAAGATGGCTGATTTAGAAGAATTGGTAGTGCTCGAGCAATATTTACGAAGAATTCCTGAACATATTTGAACGTATTCGAGAAAGAAAGGTGAAAAAACTTGAAAAAGCCGCTTCGCTCAGTGAATATTATCAGTCGTAAACCCTCCTCGGGTATGAAGATTCAACTATCGTCCCAACAAAATGTCAAGTATTCGCCGAACCATGAAAATCAATTTAGTAACAACTATGTGAACCAGTTATTATTATTTTTGAAGAATAAATCTATTTTTGTAACGAGAGTATATCTAAATCACCAATATTTTTCTCTCAATGCTTTGCTTGTATTCCCAGACTAAGAAGAGAAGTAACACGTTGGTTTTTGAATAGTTAATATAAAGTAATCAATTAGTTACTTTTAGGTAACATAGGTGACCTTTAGATATTCAGTATTCAGTTATAGTGCCGTCTGGGAGTTGAGTAATATTCTCAGAGCTCGGTTTCTTTTTTTAAGTGTAACGGAATTATGTAAAATTAACGCATGTGAGTTTTGGAGCTCGGGAAATTGCGTAAATCGTCAGCTTTATTAATATATATATATATATATATATATATATATATATATATATATATATATATATATATATATATATATATATATATATATATATATATATATATACATATTTATATATATATATATATATATATATATATATATATATATATATATATATATATGTATATATATATATATATATATATATATATATATATATATATATATATATATATATATATATATATATATATATATATATATATATATATATATATATATATATATATATATATATATATATACATATATATATGTATATATATATATATATATATATATATGTATATATATATATATATATATATATATGTATATATATATATATATATATATATATATATATATATATATATATATATATATATATATATATATCTCTCTCTCTCTCTCTCTCTCTCTCTCTCTCTCTCTCTCTCTCTCTCTCTCTCTCTCTCTCTCTCTCTATATATATATATATATATATATATATATATATATATATATATATATATATATATATATATATATATATATGTATATATATATATATATATATATATATATATATATATATATATATATATATATATATATATATATATATATATATATATATATATTTATATATATATATATATATATATGTATATATATATATATATATATATATATATATATATATATATATATATATATATATATATATGTATATATATATATATATATATATATATATGTATATATATAGATAGATAGATAGATAGATAGCTATATATATATATATATATATATATATATATATATATATATATATATATATATATATATATATATATATACATATATATATATATATATATGTATATATATATATATATATATATATATATATATATATATATATATATATATATATATATATATATATATATATATATATATATATATATATATATATATATTCATGAGAAGGTGGTGTAGCATGAAAGTAAAAATTTTATTCATGTGTTTTATTTGTATATTCAAGAGATATATAGCCAGCTCGAGAGGTGAGCTACACTTATGTTAGTTTAAGGAAATTTATATAAATTACATAGGACTTTCGTCATTCATTTAATTATATTTTCCTCCAATTCACTATATGTAAATTTACGTTACTTCCAAGTATTAACTTTTTATTTCATGTAAATTTCTTACAAAGTCTTATGTTAACTTTTTTGGGTATGCTGTATAACCAACACAAGGTATGAGCATATTGGATTATGACATCTTTATGTTTCCACGGGATTGTAAAGTGTATGAAAATAGAATTAGATTTATTCTTTTTTCATTGTCACTAGTGGTAGGTGAAGCACAGTTAGCTGAGAGACGGTTGCCCTGCAAGCAAGGTTAGTATCCCTTCTTCAAATTATTACGTTGGGAACCTTTTCCCGTTAGAGCCATCCACCCCATTCCATAA
Source organism: Palaemon carinicauda (assembly GCF_036898095.1). NCBI lineage: Eukaryota > Metazoa > Arthropoda > Malacostraca > Decapoda > Palaemonidae > Palaemon > Palaemon carinicauda. Next base: position 74,012,601 of record NC_090732.1, read on the forward strand.
GAATGATATAACAGATATTTTCTCAGAAATTAAGTCATTATATATACTCCAGGAATGCATAAGCAGCAGAAGAAATCCAGGCTATCCTTTTGAAGAAGGCAACATCCACCAGCCCTCTTTCCTCTCAAGAGTGTAAAGTATTCTCTCAAACTTGAATAAGTGATTTCAATGCAACGAATATCATGAATAGTGTTATTCAAACGTTGGTGATATTATTGGATGGTAATTCAAGTGTAGCGTGATAATGTAAGTACTTTTTAACATAATTTTTTATAACTGACTCTGTGAGATTTAGGTTAAACAGTTAAGTGCAATGAAAGTTTTGCTTAGCTACTCTCTATCCTCTTGTGAACTAAAAGACGTAATTGTAATAGTTACATATATGTAAATTTAATTGCTGTATGTTCATTAGAGTAATAAAGTATTAACTCTTTCCACCAAATGTCAAAAATAGATATTCTTATAAATCTATTTCCAATGAAACCAGTGATAGTATAATTTTCTTGAGAGAGTCTTTCTTTAGTCTTGGTTTAAGGTTTAGTTCATATTTAATATTTCAAGTGATTTATTTTTCGGGTGTTAATTCATGGAAAATGCTGTTAACATTTTATAGAATATATTTATCACTGTAAAGTTTGTTTTATTTCGATGACCAATATTTTTTTCAGTGCTTTGCTCATATTCCATGCCTACGAACAAAAGTTAGAGGTTGGTTTTTTAATAGTTTTTATCAAGTAATCACCTAGTTTTTGTTTTGAGTAACGTAAGAGACCTTTGGATATTCAGTGCTCATATATCGTGGCTTCTAGGAGTTGCGTAATATTGTCTGACCTCTTGTAGTTTTCAAGTTTGACAGAATTTTTTAAAATTAAAGCATGTGAGTTTGTAAGCTCGCAAACTTTCATAATTCGTCAGCTGTAATATATGTTTTTGATGCCCATACCCTTGGGATCAAGAAAGTCTATTTTAAATATTGGTGATAATAAGGTTATGTTTTGATTAGAGGTTTGACCAATTTTGTGTTGAAATGATTCTGTGTATTGTTAAGAAATATTTTTCTGGAGAGGTATATTTTTTGATGAGTACAAGATGGCACAACTAAATGTACAAGAGTTTTTGGAAAACCTGTGACAGGCCGAGAGAAGGTTGTGACTCAAAGGCAGTATGAAAGCAACTGAGTTAATTTATTATAGAACACTCTCCATTATATACAAAACCTCAAGGCAACAGGAAATTTCATGTTCGAAAAACAGACAATGTTACATAGGAGAAACGCAGACAGGTTTATTCTGGTTCTTTTTAGTGCGAGGGAAGAGCGAAGATACAACAATAATATATACAAAATGAATTATGTACGATCGTGTGACACACGGTTGGTACATGGCTCCCCCCCTAAAAATGACATACTGTACATGTTAAATAGGGCGCCCTGATCTAGAGAGGCGAACTGTAGGCGGGTCATCTGGCAGAAGATAAGCAGGTTTTAGACGATCAATGGAGACCCAGTCTTCTTTGCCACGAATGTTTAGTAGGAATGCTTTTGGACTGCGGCGGATCACAAGGAAAAGGGACCGTGTAAGGAGGAGTTAGCGGTGGCTTGCTAGTGTCGTTGCGCAGGAAGACGTGCGTTGCAGAGTGCAAGTCTGTTGGTATGTGATGCTTCGCTGGGGGCTTGTAAGTCTGGCGGCATGGAGTAAATTTTCCCACGACGTGACATATGCGCTGGAGATCGTCGGAGGAGGTTGTAGATGGAAAAAATTTGGCAGGGACGACCACTGGGTCGCCGTACACCATTTCAGCTGCCAAGACGTCGAGGGCATATTTATTAATGGTCCTTAGTCCCAGGAGGACCCAGGGAAGCTGAGTAAACCAGTTGGAATCCTTGCAGCGGGACATCAAAGCTGCTTTGAAGGTGTGATGAAAACGTTCAACCATTCCATTGGCAGCGGGGTTGTAGGCCATTGTCTGATGTAGGGTGATGCCCAGGAGATTCTGTGATGCTCAGGGATACCAAATCTTGCAATCCATCCAAAGAGTAAGGCAAATGTACATGAGGCGGACTTTGCAGTTTCCATGGGAATGGCTTTAGGCCAACGAGTGGAGCGGTCGTTGACGGTAAAGAGGTAACGATGTCCTTGTGATGTGGGTAGAGGGCCTACAACGTCGACGTGAATATGTGCGAAACAACGCTGAGGTTGAGGAAAGGTGCCCACTCTGGAATCCGTGTGTCGATGTACTTTGGAAGTTTGGCAAGAAGTACAGGCGCGGACCCAATCCTTAGCATCCTTAGAAATGCAGTGCCAAATGAACTTTGCCTTCAGCAGCTGTGCAGTAGAACGGCACGAGGAATGTGAAAGGCCGTGAATAAAAACAAACACATGCCGGCGCATGGGAGCAGGAATCCAAGGTCACGGTCTACCAGTACTGACGTCACAGAAGAGGGTGGTGTTGGAGTCTTCGAGGGGGAAGTCTTCCCAACGGAGGGACGTGTAGGATGTCGTACATGCTTGATACTCTGGATCCTGTCGTTGGGCTTCAGCCAGGGCGTTGTAATCATATCCCAGTTGAACGGCAGCCAACATGTTTCTTGACAGGGCATCGGCGACGGGATTCATTTTCCCAGGGACGTATTGAAGGGTGTAATTGTATTCAGTCACGGCGGAGAGATGTCAGCGTTGCCGGGCGGACCAGGCATCAGACTGCCGAGTAAAGGCGTGCACCAGAGGCATATGGTCTGTGCGAATGACGAAGGGCGTACCTTCTAAGGAATGGCGAAAGTGATGGACAGCCAAGTGCACTGCCAGCAATTCTCGATCGAAGGTAGAATAACCTGATTTTGCCATGGACAGTTTTCTGCTAAAGAAGACCAATGGGTGGGGCGAGCCATTGACCACCTGCTCGAGTACTGCACCAATAGCGATGTCGCTGGCATCAGTGGAGAGAAGGAGAGGGGTATGTGGGATAGGAAAAGTGAGAGCCGCAGCAGTTGATAGGTCCTTCTTTGCATTGCAGAAGGCTGATTCTTGAAGGGGACCCCACTTCAGGTCCTTTGGCTTGCCCTTGAGGGAGGCTTATAGGCGAGCAAGAGTGGCGGCAATGGCTGGCAGAAAACGGTGATAATAGTTGATCATGCCCAAGAATTCCTGCAGAGCTTTGACGGTCGAGGGCACAGGGAAGTTCTGAACGGCTGCTACCTTCTCAGGGAGGGGATGGACTCCTTCAGGAGTGATGTGGTGCACTTAGAACGACACTTCATTGGTGCCAAAGGTACACTTGTCGTACCGGACTACAAGGCTGTTTTGTTGCAGGCGGTCGAGCACGATGCGCAGGTGACGGAGGTGTTCCTCTTTTGAGGACGAGAACACAAGTATGTCGTCCACATAACATACACAGGAAGGGAGGTCCCCTAAGATGCCATCAAAGAGACGTTGAAACGTAGCCCCAGCATTACGAAGTCCAAAACAGGAGTAATTGAAGGTGTATGTACCAAACGGAGTGGTGATGGCGGTCTTGGGGATGTCTTCTGGGTTCATAGGCACCTGATAATACCCCTTCAGGAGGTCGAACGTAGAGAAAACCTTCGCTTTGTGGAGGTAGGAGGTCATGTCGGCAATGTTTGGGAGGGGGTAGTGATCCGGATCTGTTTGCATGTTCAGGCGCCTGTAATCCCCGCATGGACAGAGGGAGCCGTCTTTCTTCAGAACGATGTGAAAGGGTGACGACCATGGGCTGGAGGCCTTTTGGCAAAGGCCCATTTCCTCCATTTCAGCGAACGTCTCTCTGGCGGCTGCCAATCATTCCGGTGCCAGACGTCTGAATTTTGCGAAGACTGGGGGTCCCGTTGTCTTGATATGGTGATAAATACCGTGCTTGGCAGGAACCGTGGACGTTTGGCGAAGTTCTGGACGGAAAACTTCCGGGTACGACGTGAGGAGGTGGGCGTAGGCATCCGTGGGTGCGCTAATGAGAAGAGCGAGGTTAGAGGGGGCCGGTTGAAGAGTTGTCGACAAGTACGAATCTGCGATGACCAATCGTTGGTGGTTGTCATCGAACAGAAGGTGGAAATGAGAGAGGAAATCCACACCAAGGATTAGCAATGTGACGTCAGCAACGAGAAACTTCCAATTGAATTTACTGTTTCCGAACGATAATGTGAGGTTCTCGTAACCGTAGGTGGGTATCAAAGATCCGTTGGCAGCTACCAAGCGTACGTCGGCAGATGTAGACAGACTACGTCGTGTCTTGAAGAGTACCCTTGGCAAAAGAGAACGACAAGCACCCGTGACTACCAAAAATCGCACGCCCGTTCTTGCATCATGTAAAAAGAAAAGATTAGAAACACGGGAGGACACCACCACGAGCGATGGCCTACTTACACGTTTTTTGGCCACTGACAATCCTCAGCACATTTCTTCGCGGTTGCCCTGAATCTGAATAGTAGCAAAACTGCGGCGGATGGGTGGTAGTAAGTGGCTGTAGAAGTCGTTTGTTGGGGCGCGAGCGATTGGTGGGTGGTGGGTGGCTTTGTCTCCGCTTCGGCACGTCACGGGGTAGGTGTGTATGTCCTACGGCATTCATGTCAGCATCGGTTGACGTTGAATAGGCATCCTCTTCGTCAGGAGTGGAGGCGTTGATGGAGGTCTTGAAGTGGCTGTCCATAAGGGCGCCGGCTTTGGTCATCAAGTCCTTTATGGGTAAACTATCGACATTGGGTATGGCAGCGCGTATAAGTCTGGGTAAACGGCATATCCAAAGGGCACAAAGTAGGTTCACCTCACGAGGAGAGCTGTCTGCGGCAGGTTGAAGGCGAGCGATACTGGTCATTTCCCTGAGGGCAAGCGAAGCCCTTTGGTCCCCCAACGGTTGTTGCGAGAGCTGAGCTTTGCTATACGGGCGGCTGGCGACGGCGAGTACTGCTGCAGAAGGTATGTTTTGAGGGCGTCTTACGCTATTGGGGTGTCTCCTTGTTCACAAAGCCAGTCGGATATTTCCGGGAAGGTGTCCTCGGGTATCGCCGCGAGAACATAATCTGCTTTGGTGGTTGAGCGAGTCACGCCTTTGATGCGAAACTGGACATCTGCGCGCTGAAACCAAACAAACGCCTCTCCGCTGGCGAACGATGAAAGTTTCAATGGGGCAGCCACAGTGCCAAATTCTGTAGAGTCCGCCATAGTACCAGCGATGGAGGGGCGAGGGGGGTGGGGGTGGAAGGCGGAGAGAGCGAGTCGACTTCCGGTGTCACCAATGTGACTGGCCGAGAGAAGGTTGTGACTCAAAGGCAGTATGAAAGCAACTGAGCTAATTTATTATAGAATGCTCTCCTTTATATACAAAACCTCAAGGCAACAGAAAATTTCATGTTCGAAAAACAGACAATGTTACATAGGAGAAACGCAGACATGTTTATTCTGATTCTTTTTAGTGCGAGTGAAGAGCGAAGATACAAGCATAATATATACAAAATGAATTATGTACGATCATGTGACACACGGTTGGTACAAACCCAATTGTTTAGGAATTATAGGAAGCTAATGTAACTAAAGCTCAGTGGCTCTCTATTTAAATGGCAGGTGGTGGCCCTGCAATAAGTGAAATAATTGAATCCTAAATTAGGTGTATATGTAAATTCGGGAAAGCTGTCAGAAGAAGATATTGCAAGAGCTCACAAACGTTTGGAGAATGCTGAAGCAGAATTCGTTGCGAAACAAGAATCAGTTGACCTAGGAAGTGAAGAAATGAAGGCGGAAAGGAATTTGAAGGCTTAGATTCGAAAAATTGCAGCAGAGGAGAATTTGACTAAGTTGAAGATGACAAAAGAAGAAAGATGAGGCTAGATAAACTGCAAAACATGCCAGGGAAACGGAAGCAAGACGAGAAGACAGAGGGAGAGATTGAGAAGAGAGAGAGAGAGAGACAAGAAGCCAGGGAAATGGCAAGTTGAGAAGAAAGAGAGAGAGAACGAGAAGAAAAAGAGAGAGAAGCGAGAGAAATTGCACGGCATGCGAGGGAATTGGAATTGTTGAATGCTCATGCAAGGTTGGCAACGCAGAGAGAGATGACCCCTGCTATGTCCAATCCCGTGTTTAATGTCACAAATGCACAAAAGTTAATTACAAAATTCACAGAAGAAGCTTTCTACAAATTTTTTGATCATTTTGAAAAGGTTTTGTCGAAGACGGAATGGCCAAAAGATAAATGGTCTGTGTTATTGCAATGTTCTTATTGGAAAACGACGCAGTACGTATCTTGCCTTGTCTCAGGATCAGAGGAAGGAGTATCAAATTAAAAGGAGCGTGCTGCAAGTATTTCAGATGACCGCTGAATATTATAATGGAAAATTCTGAAGTTCTAGAAAGGACGAAAAAAAATTACTTTCCTTGATTACGCTTATAAGGTACGATGATATTCTAAGAGATTGATAAAGACTTCTAAGGTGAGTAAGATGGCTGATTTAGAAGAATTGGTAGTGCTCGAGCAATATTTACGAAGAATTCCTGAACATATTTGAACGTATTCGAGAAAGAAAGGTGAAAAAACTTGAAAAAGCCGCTTCGCTCAGTGAATATTATCAGTCGTAAACCCTCCTCGGGTATGAAGATTCAACTATCGTCCCAACAAAATGTCAAGTATTCGCCGAACCATGAAAATCAATTTAGTAACAACTATGTGAACCAGTTATTATTATTTTTGAAGAATAAATCTATTTTTGTAACGAGAGTATATCTAAATCACCAATATTTTTCTCTCAATGCTTTGCTTGTATTCCCAGACTAAGAAGAGAAGTAACACGTTGGTTTTTGAATAGTTAATATAAAGTAATCAATTAGTTACTTTTAGGTAACATAGGTGACCTTTAGATATTCAGTATTCAGTTATAGTGCCGTCTGGGAGTTGAGTAATATTCTCAGAGCTCGGTTTCTTTTTTTAAGTGTAACGGAATTATGTAAAATTAACGCATGTGAGTTTTGGAGCTCGGGAAATTGCGTAAATCGTCAGCTTTATTAATATATATATATATATATATATATATATATATATATATATATATATATATATATATATATATATATATATATATATATATATATATATATATATATATTATATATATATATATATATATATATATATATATATATATATATATATATATATATGTATATATATATATATATATATATATATATATATATATATATATATATATATATATATATATATATATATATATATATATATATATATATATATATATATATATATATATATATATATATATATATATATATATATATATATATATATATGTATATATATATATATATATATATATATGTATATATATATATATATATATATATATATATATATATGTATATATATATATATATATATATATATATCTCTCTCTCTCTCTCTATCTCTCTCTCTCTCTCTCTCTCTCTCTCTCTCTCTCTCTCTCTCTATATATATATATATATATATATATATATATATATATATATATATATATATATATATATATATATATATATGTATATATATATATATATATATATATATATATATATATATATATATATATATATATATATATATATATATATATATATATATATCTTTATATATATATATATATATATATGTATATATATATATATATATATATATATATATATATATATATATATATATATATATATATATGTATATATATATATATATATATATATATATATGTATATATATAGATAGATAGATAGATAGATAGCTATATATATATATATATATATATATATATATATATATATATATATATATATATATATATATATATATATATACATATATATATATATATATATGTATATATATATATATATATATATATATATATATATATATATATATATATATATATATATATATATATATATATATATATATATATATATATATATATATATATTCATGAGAAGGTGGTGTAGCATGAAAGTAAAAATTTTATTCATGTGTTTTATTTGTATATTCAAGAGATATATAGCCAGCTCGAGAGGTGAGCTACACTTATGTAGGTTTAAGGAAATTTATATAAATTACATAGGACTTTCGTCATTCATTTAATTATATTTTCCTCCAATTCACTATATGTAAATTTACGTTACTTCCAAGTATTAACTTTTTATTTCATGTAAATTTCTTACAAAGTCTTATGTTAACTTTTTTGGGTATGCTGTATAACCAACACAAGGTATGAGCATATTGGATTATGACATCTTTATGTTTCCACGGGATTGTAAAGTGTATGAAAATAGAATTAGATTTATTCTTTTTTCATTGTCACTAGTGGTAGGTGAAGCACAGTTAGCTGAGAGACGGTTGCCCTGCAAGCAAGGTTAGTATCCCTTCTTCAAATTATTACGTTGGGAACCTTTTCCCGTTAGAGCCATCCACCCCATTCCATAAGAATGATATAACAGATATTTTCTCAGAAATTAAGTCATTATATATACTCCAGGAATGCATAAGCAGCAGAAGAAATCCAGGCTATCCTTTTGAAGAAGGCAACATCCACCAGCCCTCTTTCCTCTCAAGAGTGTAAAGTATTCTCTCAAACTTGAATAAGTGATTTCAATGCAACGAATATCATGAATAGTGTTATTCAAACGTTGGTGATATTATTGGATGGTAATTCAAGTGTAGCGTGATAATGTAAGTACTTTTTAACATAATTTTTTATAACTGACTCTGTGAGATTTAGGTTAAACAGTTAAGTGCAATGAAAGTTTTGCTTAGCTACTCTCTATCCTCTTGTGAACTAAAAGACGTAATTGTAATAGTTACATATATGTAAATTTAATTGCTGTATGTTCATTAGAGTAATAAAGTATTAACTCTTTCCACCAAATGTCAAAAATAGATATTCTTATAAATCTATTTCCAATGAAACCAGTGATAGTATAATTTTCTTGAGAGAGTCTTTCTTTAGTCTTGGTTTAAGGTTTAGTTCATATTTAATATTTCAAGTGATTTATTTTTTGGGTGTTAATTCATGGAAAATGCTGTTAACATTTTATAGAATATATTTATCACTGTAAAGTTTGTTTTATTTCGATGACCAATATTTTTTTCAGTGCTTTGCTCATATTCCATGCCTACGAACAAAAGTTAGAGGTTGGTTTTTTAATAGTTTTTATCAAGTAATCACCTAGTTTTTGTTTTGAGTAACGTAAGAGACCTTTGGATATTCAGTGCTCATATATCGTGGCTTCTAGGAGTTGCGTAATATTGTCTGACCTCTTGTAGTTTTCAAGTTTGACAGAATTTTTTAAAATTAAAGCATGTGAGTTTGTAAGCTCGCAAACTTTCATAATTCGTCAGCTGTAATATATGTTTTTGATGCCCATACCCTTGGGATCAAGAAAGTCTATTTTAAATATTGGTGATAATAAGGTTATGTTTTGATTAGAGGTTTGACCAATTTTGTGTTGAAATGATTCTGTGTATTGTTAAGAAATATTTTTCTGGAGAGGTATATTTTTTGATGAGTACAAGATGGCACAACTAAATGTACAAGAGTTTTTGGAAAACCTGTGACAGGCCGAGAGAAGGTTGTGACTCAAAGGCAGTATGAAAGCAACTGAGTTAATTTATTATAGAACACTCTCCTTTATATACAAAACCTCAAGGCAACAGGAAATTTCATGTTCGAAAAACAGACAATGTTACATAGGAGAAACGCAGACAGGTTTATTCTGGTTCTTTTTAGTGCGAGGGAAGAGCGAAGATACAACAATAATATATACAAAATGAATTATGTACGATCGTGTGACACACGGTTGGTACATGGCTCCCCCCCTAAAAATGACATACTGTACATGTTAAATAGGGCGCCCTGATCTAGAGAGGCGAACTGTAGGCGGGTCATCTGGCAGAAGATAAGCAGGTTTTAGACGATCAATGGAGACCCAGTCTTCTTTGCCACGAATGTTTAGTAGGAATGCTTTCGGACTGCGGCGGATCACAAGGAAAAGGGACCGTGTAAGGAGGAGTTAGCGGTGGCTTGCTAGTGTCGTTGCGCAGGAAGACGTGCGTTGCAGAGTGCAAGTCTGTTGGTATGTGATGCTTCGCTGGGGGCTTGTAAGTCTGGCGGCATGGAGTAAATTTTCCCACGACGTGACATATGCGCTGGAGATCGTCGGAGGAGGTTGTAGATGGAAAAAATTTGGCAGGGACGACCACTGGGTCGCCGTACACCATTTCAGCTGCCAAGACGTCGAGGGCATATTTATTAATGGTCCTTAGTCCCAGGAGGACCCAGGGAAGCTGAGTAAACCAGTTGGAATCCTTGCAGCGGGACATCAAAGCTGCTTTGAAGGTGTGATGAAAACGTTCAACCATTCCATTGGCAGCGGGGTTGTAGGCCATTGTCTGATGTAGGGTGATGCCCAGGAGATTCTGTGATGCTCAGGGATACCAAATCTTGCAATCCATCCAAAGAGTAAGGCAAATGTACATGAGGCGGACTTTGCAGTTTCCATGGGAATGGCTTTAGGCCAACGAGTGGAGCGGTCGTTGACGGTAAAGAGGTAACGATGTCCTTGTGATGTGGGTAGAGGGCCTACAACGTCGACGTGAATATGTGCGAAACAACGCTGAGGTTGAGGAAAGGTGCCCACTCTGGAATCCGTGTGTCGATGTACTTTGGAAGTTTGGCAAGAAGTACAGGCGCGGACCCAATCCTTAGCATCCTTAGAAATGCCGTGCCAAATGAACTTTGCCTTCAGCAGCTGTGCAGTAGAACGGCACGAGGAATGTGAAAGGCCGTGAATAAAAACAAACACATGCCGGCGCATGGGAGCAGGAATCCAAGGTCACGGTCTACCAGTACTGACGTCACAGAGGAGGGTGGTGTTGGAGTCTTCGAGGGGGAAGTCTTCCCAACGGAGGGACGTGTAGGATGTCGTACATGCTTGATACTCTGGATCCTGTCGTTGGGCTTCAGCCAGGGCGTTGTAATCATATCCCAGTTGAACGGCAGCCAACATGTTTCTTGACAGGGCATCGGCGACGGGATTCATTTTCCCAGGGACGTATTGAAGGGTGTAATTGTATTCAGTCACGGCGGAGAGATGTCAGCGTTGCCGGGCGGACCAGGCATCAGACTGCCGAGTAAAGGCGTGCACCAGAGGCATGTGGTCTGTGCGAATGACGAAGGGCGTACCTTCTAAGGAATGGCGAAAGTGATGGACAGCCAAGTGCACTGCCAGCAATTCTCGATCGAAGGTAGAATAACCTGATTTTGCCATGGACAGTTTTCTGCTAAAGAAGACCAATGGGTGGGGCGAGCCATTGACCACCTGCTCGAGTACTGCACCAATAGCGATGTCGCTGGCATCAGTGGAGAGAAGGAGAGGGGTATGTGGGATAGGAAAAGTGAGAGCCGCAGCAGTTGATAGGTCCTTCTTTGCATTGCAGAAGGCTGATTCTTGAAGGGGACCCCACTTCAGGTCCTTTGGCTTGCCCTTGAGGGAGGCTTATAGGCGAGCAAGAGTGGCGGCAATGGCTGGCAGAAAACGGTGATAATAGTTGATCATGCCCAAGAATTCCTGCAGAGCTTTGACGGTCGAGGGCACAGGGAAGTTCTGAACGGCTGCTACCTTCTCAGGGAGGGGATGGACTCCTTCAGGAGTGATGTGGTGCACTTAGAACGACACTTCATTGGTGCCAAAGGTACACTTGTCGTACCGGACTACAAGGCTGTTTTGTTGCAGGCGGTCGAGCACGATGCGCAGGTGACGGAGGTGTTCCTCTTTTGAGGAGGAGAACACAAGTATGTCGTCCACATAACATACACAGGAAGGGAGGTCCCCTAAGATGCCATCAAAGAGACGTTGAAACGTAGCCCCAGCATTACGAAGTCCAAAACAGGAGTAATTGAAGGTGTATGTACCAAACGGAGTGGTGATGGCGGTCTTGGGGATGTCTTCTGGGTTCATAGGCACCTGATAATACCCCTTCAGGAGGTCGAACGTAGAGAAAACCTTCGCTTTGTGGAGGTAGGAGGTCATGTCGGCAATGTTTGGGAGGGGGTAGTGATCCGGATCTGTTTGCATGTTCAGGCGCCTGTAATCCCCGCATGGACAGAGGGAGCCGTCTTTCTTCAGAACGATGTGAAAGGGTGACGACCATGGGCTGGAGGCCTTTTGGCAAAGGCCCATTTCCTCCATTTCAGCGAACGTCTGTCTGGCGGCTGCCAATCATTCCGGTGCCAGACGTCTGAATTTTGCGAAGACTGGGGGTCCCGTTGTCTTGATATGGTGATAAATACCGTGCTTGGCAGGAACCGTGGACGTTTGGCGAAGTTCTGGACGGAAAACTTCCGGGTACGACGTGAGGAGGTGGGCGTAGGCATCCGTGGGTGCGCTAATGAGAAGAGCGAGGTTAGAGGGGGCCGGTTGAAGAGTTGTCGACAAGTACGAATCTGCGATGACCAATCGTTGGTGGTTGACATCGAACAGAAGGTGGAAATGAGAGAGGAAATCCACACCAAGGATTAGCAATGTGACGTCAGCAACGAGAAACTTCCAATTGAATTTACTGTTTCCGAACGATAATGTGAGGTTCTCGTAACCGTAGGTGGGTATCACAGATCCGTTGGCAGCTACCAAGCGTACGTCGGCAGATGTAGACAGACTACGTCGTGTCTTGAAGAGTACCCTTGGCAAAAGAGAACGACAAGCACCCGTGACTACCAAAAATCGCACGCCCGTTCTTGCATCATGTAAAAAGAAAAGATTAGAAACACGGGAGGACACCACCAGGAGCGATGGCCTACTTACACGTTTTTTGGCCACTGACAATCCTCAGCACATTTCTTCGCGGTTGCCCTGAATCTGAATAGTAGCAAAACTGCGGCGGATGGGTGGTAGTAAGTGGCTGTAGAAGTCGTTTGTTGGGGCGCGAGCGATTGGTGGGTGGTGGGTGGCTTTGTCTCCGCTTCGGCACGTCACGGGGTAGGTGTGTATGTCCTACGGCATTCATGTCAGCATCGGTTGACGTTGAATAGGCATCCTCTTCGTCAGGAGTGGAGGCGTTGATGGAGGTCTTGAAGTGGCTGTCCATAAGGGCGCCGGCTTTGGTCATCAAGTCCTTTATGGGTAAACTATCGACATTGGGTATGGCAGCGCGTATAAGTCTGGGTAAACGGCATATCCAAAGGGCACAAAGTAGGTTCACCTCACGAGGAGAGCTGTCTGCGGCAGGTTGAAGGCGAGCGATACTGGTCATTTCCCTGAGGGCAAGCGAAGCCCTTTGGTCCCCCAACGGTTGTTGCGAGAGCTGAGCTTTGCTATACGGGCGGCTGGCGACGGCGAGTACTGCTGCAGAAGGTATGTTTTGAGGGCGTCTTACGCTATTGGGGTGTCTCCTTGTTCACAAAGCCAGTCGGATATTTCCGGGAAGGTGTCCTCGGGTATCGCCGCGAGAACATAATCTGCTTTGGTGGTTGAGCGAGTCACGCCTTTGATGCGAAACTGGACATCTGCGCGCTGAAACCAAACAAACGCCTCTCCGCTGGCGAACGATGAAAGTTTCAATGGGGCAGCCACAGTGCCAAATTCTGTAGAGTCCGCCATAGTACCAGCGATGGAGGGGCGAGGGGGGTGGGGTGGAAGGCGGAGAGAGCGAGTCGACTTCCGGTGTCACCAATGTGACTGGCCGAGAGAAGGTTGTGACTCAAAGGCAGTATGAAAGCAACTGAGCTAATTTATTATAGAATGCTCTCCTTTATATACAAAACCTCAAGGCAACAGAAAATTTCATGTTCGAAAAACAGACAATGTTACATAGGAGAAACGCAGACATGTTTATTCTGATTCTTTTTAGTGCGAGTGAAGAGCGAAGATACAAGCATAATATATACAAAATGAATTATGTACGATCATGTGACACACGGTTGGTACAAACCCAATTGTTTAGGAATTATAGGAAGCTAATGTAACTAAAGCTCAGTGGCTCTCTATTTAAATGGCAGGTGGTGGCCCTGCAATAAGTGAAATAATTAAATCCTAAATTAAGTGTATATGTAAATTCGGGAAAGCTGTCAGAAGAAGATATTGCAAGAGCTCACAAACGTTTGGAGAATGCTGAAGCAGAATTCGTTGCGAAACAAGAATCAGTTGACCTAGGAAGTGAAGAAATGAAGGCGGAAAGGAATTTAAAGGCTTAGATTCGAAAAATTGCAGCAGAGGAGAATTTGACTAAGTTGAAGATGACAGAAGAAGAAAGATGAGGCTAGATAAACTGCAAAACATGCCAGGGAAACGGAAGCAAGACGAGAAGACAGAGGGAGAGAATGAGAAGAGAGAGAGAGAGAGACAAGAAGCCAGGGAAATGGCAAGTTGAGAAGAAAGAGAGAGAGAACGAGAAGAAAAAGAGAGAGAAGCGAGAGAAATTGCACGGCATGCGAGGGAATTGGAATTGTTGAATGCTCATGCAAGGTTGGCAACGCAGAGAGAGATGACCCCTGCTATGTCCAATCCCGTGTTTAATGTCACAAATGCACAAAAGTTAATTACAAAATTCACAGAAGAAGCTTTCTACAAATTTTTTGATCATTTTGAAAAGGTTTTGTCGAAGACGGAATGGCCAAAAGATAAATGGTCTGTGTTATTGCAATGTTCTTATTGGAAAACGACGCAGTACGTATCTTGCCTTGTCTCAGGATCAGAGGAAGGAGTATCAAATTAAAAGGAGCGTGCTGCAAGTATTTCAGATGACCGCTGAATATTATAATGGAAAATTCTGAAGTTCTAGAAAGGACGAAAAAAAATTACTTTCCTTGATTACGCTTATAAGGTACGATGATATTCTAAGAGATTGATAAAGACTTCTAAGGTGAGTAAGATGGCTGATTTAGAAGAATTGGTAGTGCTCGAGCAATATTTACGAAGAATTCCTGAACATATTTGAACGTATTCGAGAGAGAAAGGTGAAAAAACTTGAAAAAGCCGCTTCGCTCAGTGAATATTATCAGTCGTAAACCCTCCTCGGGTATGAAGATTCAACTATCGTCCCAACAAAGTGTCAAGTATTCGCCGAACCATGAAAATCAATTTAGTAATAACTATGTGAACCAGTTATTATTATTTTTGAAGAATAAATCTATTTTTGTAACGAGAGTATATCTAAATCACCAATATTTTTCTCTCAATGCTTTGCTTGTATTCCCAGACTAAGAAGAGAAGTAACACGTTGGTTTTTGAATAGTTAATATAAAGTAATCAATTAGTTACTTTTAGGTAACATAGGTGACCTTTAGATATTCAGTATTCAGTTATAGTGCCGTCTGGGAGTTGAGTAATATTCTCAGAGCTCGGTTTCTTTTTTTAAGTGTAACGGAATTATGTAAAATTAACGCATGTGAGTTTTGGAGCTCGGGAAATTGCGTAAATCGTCAGCTTTATTAATATATATATA
>NC_090732.1:74028580-74043580 GCF_036898095.1 Palaemon carinicauda
ACTCAGCAATAACGCCACACCTTCTCTTGCTCTTCCCCAGACATTTCACCGAACATCACTTCACCTTTCCCTTTTATCTTTGTCTCACACAAAGCCAATATATCCATCCTTCTATTCCTAAACATACCTCCAATCTCACATCTTTTACTCTCTCTTGTACTACCTCCACGCACATTCCAACACCCAAAAACTAGAGTGTGGGGAGCAGTCACTCTCCCCCCAGCACCACATGTGAATGGTAGCCCTGATTTTATCATTCATATTTCAAAATGCTGTGTTTGATTTCATGGCATAATACTGCAGATAGCAAAGTTCTTACTAGTGAAGATTTTTTACATTTTATATTAGATATATTCTTGATATACAGTATGTACTGATTTATTCTTATAATTTAAATAGATCTAATGAGAAAATAGAAATAATTCTTTTCACTTGTGAGCTATAATAAAAATACACAGTATCGTCACTTATAAATATGATTGTACAACTCAAAAGTATGGTTGGGAAAAATACAAATTTATTAAAAAACTTGCGATTTGTTTCTATACGTAATAAAATCCTTTGATCTTTAATTATCCTGAGTAATTACAAGTCCCTATATGATTAAACTAGCTGGTTTTCTGACCTGGGGGAGGACACTGTACTTTAGTCCTGAAGAGGAGTGAAGTCAAGACTCCACTTAGACCTTTTAACTAGGCTTCCCATATGTAAAATGGACGGTTATGGGAGAACATCCATCCAGAGGGATTTTGTTTCTATCATATTGCATTTATAAAATTGATGGAAATGCATACATTTTTCCATCCTTCCACTTGTAAAGAAGAATGGAGGATATTTCAATAAAACCAATGTAAAGTAAGGATGTTTGTATTAAAGTACCTTACCTGTCTTGATCATCCATTCCAGCTCCCATAAGATGCAGCTGTTAGGACTCCAAGGGAGGGGAAGAAAGAAGAGATGAGAACTCTGGTAACGGCCCAAGTGGAGAGAACTGCTTGAAACTCCCCATAAGCATGTACAGTTCTCAAGAGAAGGAAAGGTCCAGGCCTTTCAGTCTATATACTTGCTTAAGGTTGAACAGTAGTCGTTGACTCCATACTGAGGGGAGGTTCTCTTAGCAATACCAGATGTAGAAATCACCTATTAGTTGCAGAGGGCTCGAACCAGAGTACTGGCTCATATATGACACCAATTGCATAGGGTGGCCTACTTTACTGGTAGACAGCTACAGAGGATCTACCGCAATATCCAAACATCTGAGCGGAGCCTCACAAAAAGCTCTTAGCTCAGATGATATGTTGGATTTTCTCCACCATTGAAGTGATGGTGGCACAGACCAAGCTCGCCATTTCCATCCTGAATGGAGTTTGTAGAACAGACTTGTTCAAGGGAGAGAAATCGTTTACCCGTCTTTATCAACACATCACTTTGTCTTACCTGAAAGAGACGGCTGTAGAAGCCAGGAGAGCCATCTTGGACGACTTCTGCAAGTCTTTCTCAAGCATTGCCCTCAATTTATTCCAGATAATGAGGAGTTTCACCTATTCCTGAGGATGTGACGGGAACATCATCTAAAAGTGAGTGAACGGAGGAGGAGACTTGATGAACAGATTTGTGATTGATTTGAGGTTTTCTGGCATCCTGACATCTAAGGTCATTGATGCCAATATCATTTATTATAAATAAAGAATAAAAGAATATTCAATTGAAACCATAAAAGCAAAGATATTTTTAAAGTTGAATAACTTTCAGAAGACCTGCTACTGAATTAAAGCTAAAAAGGTTGCTGGAATTAAAAACTTCTAAAGCTTGAAGGACACTCCTTGCATCACTAAAAATGGTAAACCTGCCCTCCACCTCTAACACTATTTTCTCAATGCCGGTCAGTATGCCATACATTTCAGCAGTAAATATGGAAGCTGTTAGAAGAAGTGCACCTCTACAATTAAAAGCATTACTATATACTCCAAATCCAACGTCGTTATCAAATTTGGAGACATCAGTATATATAAAAGTCGATTCACTATATTCTGCAACATATTCCATAAAAAGGGACCTAACTTTCTGAGTCAGTCATATTCTTTTTAACTAATAAAATATTCACAAAAAGATACCTCCGATAATTTCCATGGTGGTGTTGATGAAACCTTAAATGGAAGCACCATGCTTCTAATTACTGTATATCAAGTCTGTGTATCAACTGTTTCCCCCTAAAACCAAAAGGTTGAAGAGATTTTGGGAGCAACTCAAAGTATGTTGTGTGCTTTACAAGACTTGCAGTCTGACAGGCTAAAGAATTAGGAAGTCTTTGCAACTTAAACCAATACCGAATTACAAAAAGACATTTGGTAAAGGTCTAACTGTAATTCTCCAGCGTCAACAAGGAGGCTTGGATAGGTGGAGTTCTAAATGCTCCTGTTGCCAATCTGATAACAGTATGGTGTATAGAATCTAAATCTTTAATTTGTTTGGGGTGGCTGAGGAGTATATTTCACAACTGTAACTAATTTTTGAAAAATTTAAGGCCTTGTATAGCTTTGAAATAGTTTTGCGATCTGCCCCCATTATATTTGGGACAAAACTTTTAAAAGCTTCAAAGCATCAAGACATTTTACTTTTAGTGCTTTTAAGTGAGGAATCCATGTCAACCTAAATCAAATATAAATCCTAAAAACCTAGCTTCACTTACACATGATCCGTTGACCTTTGATGTATAGATCCGGGTCTGGATGTACTCCCCAAATACAACAGAAATGGACAACAGTACTATTATTCGAAAATAATAGAGAGATGTAAAAAAATACGAATGCAAAAAATTCAAGCATTTATTAGGTGAATCTGAAGCAACACTTTCAGCAAGGTAAAAAGCTATCTTGAACTATTACATTCCCAGGAAGACAACGAAGCCGCCCAGATGTTTGGTACCCTTGGCACTGGTTACCAAATCCCCCTACACTTCGAATACCTCGAATCCTAAAAAAACAAAAGAAAGCTGTCAATCAACGAGACAAAATTCAATATCTGTGACAAGACAAAGTTACAAAAGTTTTCTGAAATTTAATATCACAGTTAATTAAAGGATCTCGCAAGTGTAAAAAAAAATTGACTGACTTAAAGAGATAATTAAGGAATCGAGATTATTTTTAGAAGTTTGATGAAGGCGCACTAAAATAATAGGGCAACTTTAAAGTCTTGTTCTGTGTGCCAAACGGAACGAGACCTACCTCAAAGAATGCCTTGCGCTGGTTTGTTCAGTTGAGTAATCCATTCAGGTGCGTAATCCATTCCGGTGCAATAATCCATCCAACGGTCACCAACTTGATAACATCTTGATGGAAAGTTTCTTTGGACGTAGCAGCAGATCTCGTTTCCCCGCCCATCAGTAATTACGAAAGCAGGGATGATTAACGTGAAGTCTTACATGAAACGCATGGCAAAGTTATTCTCACTGTGAAACAGCACACGACTTCATGCAATACTGAAAATAATATTCACGTCAATTTATAAGAATATTAGCCACTTGTGTTCACCATGAAGAGTGGAAGGAATCTGCCCCGTCTTGGATAACCTTCGCCAAGGTAAACAGTAGTTTTAAGCGGCGGTGGCGATAAAACGCGTAACTAGCATTCAAGGTAGTTACGCTCATTAAGGTATATAAATGATGTCTCGAACTATTTAAAGCACACAGCAAGGCTTATGCAATTAATTAAATAATAAGATCCTTTAATCTTACTGCGTATCAGTCAAAATACAAGGAAACCAGAAAAATAAAAAAAATTGAAAAATGTACTATAGATACAGTTTTTCGTATACTCCCCACAAAACATTAAATTATTGAATAATTTAATCATAAATACCAATTAATTCAATACCCGAGCGACAACAAACAAATTGCCTTAAAGCTAAAAACCATAACCAAAAGTTTACAAGATCAACTACTCGAAACCTAAGAGTTTCCTATTTTTCCGTTTACACCTTTCAGCAGCAACTCTAGGTTTACATACGCGTCGAGTCTGACCCTGCAAATTATCATCAATAGGCTTCTCAGCAACACTGTCTTGCTCAATTTGGTTCTCAGGCCTTAAAAGAAATATAAGGTTAGAAACGTGTCTCTTAGTAATTTCTCTTGTCTTGCCCTTCAACACAACAGCACCAGTAACTTCTCCAATATCATTGACAGTCACTTCCTTAACCAAACCCATAGGATACTGGTTAGGCTTACAATAGAGTTCTTTTATTAAAACAATATCATTCTTCTGTAAAGAGGTATGTTTAACAGGAAGGTATCTGTTCTTTTTGTCAACAGCTTGCTGAGTTAATGTAGCCAGGAACTCCGAATGATACAAATCCACAAGATTATTCCTAACCTTTCTCAAATGAGAAAAGCAGTTTTTAATTTTGCTTGACTTGTTAAGAGTATAGGTGGGATCATCTGCAATCTCTGGTATCCTCTGTAAATCGGGAATTATATTAACAGAAGTAAGGTCATAGCCACGAATCAAGCTCTCAGGGGTAATAGGCTGAGGAACTGATGCGTCTAAATTTTCCACACGCAAAGCCTCTTTGAAAGCAATAGGCCTTCTGTTCACTAAATGTACAGTCTGAGCAATCAAAAATTCAAAGTCCCTTACCTTCAGTACATTATTTTTTATAGAACCATAGACGAGCTTCTTGGTCATCTTAACACAAGTCTCTACCATCGATCCAAGTTGGCTCTGACCTTTGAAAAAATGTTCAAACTGAATCGGCTTGACTCCATTTTCCTCCAAATACAGCTTGACCTCGGGATCCCTTAGAAAGTCCATGATTATGTTGGCTCCAGCTACTAGTTGAGTGCCCATGTCGGAAATGCATAACTCTGGCAAACCAAACTCAAAACAATGTAACTGGAAGGCTCTTAAGAACTCCTTTACCGACAAGTCATAGCAAAGTTTTAAATTAATTGCCCTACTCCAATTACAAGTTATACATAATAACCAGACTTTAACCTTTTGACTGTTAATATGCACAAAATATGGACCCATATAATCCATAAAAATATACCTGAAAGGAATTTCTGGTGCATTAATTCTGAAATCTCTGTAAGAGTTCTGGTTAAGCTTGATAGCCCTTTCATTAAAACGTCGACACACAACACAAGACTTCAACACCTTTTTAACTGTAGAATAAGACTTAGACATCCAAAACATTTTACGCATCTCTGACAAGACAGAATACACACCTGCATGAGCAAACCGTTCATGATAATCTCTGATAATCAATGTAGTTAAAGTACTATCCTTAGACAACAAAATAGGAAACCTATACCTCCCTTCATCTTTAAGTCTGGACAGCTTACTTCGTACTCTTAACAGTCCTTCTCTGTCAATATAAATATTAAGTTGTCCAACTATTCTTGGCACGTCCTTAAGTAAACGTTCACTCGAGTTAAAATATTCAAGTTCTTCAGCAAAATAACATCCCTGGTCCCTGGACAGCAACAATCTACTAGCCTCTGCAAAAAAATTATGATCACTGCGAAAAGCCTTTAAATGGTTAAATTTGTCAGGATCCCTAGCCATCACCTTAATTTTCAGCTTATTGACAAACAATAAAACATTGCGATAAATCAAAATTAATCTATGAAAGCTAGAAACTCTTGAAGTCATCTGAAAATGTTCAATTTCTATATCCTTACTACTAATGTAGGCACCCAAACTGTTTACTGGTATCTGAATATCCATTTTGGGATCTGGTACTACAAACTCCAAAGTATCCTTACTATGTTCCATTCTTGGAGCATTTACAAGGTCTGGACCTGTAAGGTAGTTAGTTTTCATTAGTGATTTATAAGAGAGACAACGTGTAATACAATCCCCGGGATTTTCTTCTCCAGATACAAACGAAAATATAACTGGGTGTTTTAAGCACAGTTCACTAATCTCGTGTAACCTGTTTTTCACAAACACAGAACATTTCTGTAGTTTATCAAGATTGTGAGTGTGCGAATATATCCAAGATAAAGCTACAAGGCTATCTGAATAAACCCTTAATTCCTGAATCTTAATAGGTTTAATGCAAGAGGGACCCGATAATTCTTTGTATAAATCTAAGAGACATTCCACTGCTAAGGCAATACTTTGTAGTTCAAGGGAAGGCATACTTTTAGATTGAAGGTTTTTTCCTACCATACGATTTTTTGCAAAAGCAAAACTTAGCTTACCTGTGGAAATACACTGTATGTATATCACTACTCCAAATATACATTTGCTACTGTCAGAATAAGCTATCAGCTTGTAAGTGTCATCTCTGCTTCCCGCAAACCTAGGAACTTTGATGACAGGAGCAGCATTTGCTTGCTTAGCAATATTTTGCCATTCTCTCGAACGTTCTTTATCCAGTGCTTGATCCCAACTCAAGTGTTGATCACATTGTAATCTGTGTAGGAAGAGCCTGCTTCTATTAAGTAAAGGGCCATTAAAATTATAAAGATCATACTGCGACGCAATAGTACGTAAAACTTCCCTCTTGGTATTGGCCTTAATGTCAAGATTTATGGGCTTGGTGGATAAACAGTCCTTTTCCCGATCCCACACTAAACCAAGCAACTTTACGTTCCTATCAGTCTTAACCTCATTCTCTGAATCTATGATTTCTTGCAAATTAGAATCATTTGTTATGAACTGTTGTAACCTAAAATGGTAGGGTTCAAAAATACCTTTAACCTGTTTATAGGCCCATTCAAGTTCAGCAGAAGAATCAAAAGCAATGGCACAGTTGTCCATATAACTCAACTGATATATCAGTTTTTTTAGTTCGACCAGAGACTTACTTTCATCATCAATATCGAGGATCAAAATCTTATACAAAGCTAACATTAGCAGTGCTGGACTACATCTTAATCCAAAACTTAGCCTAACATTCTTAAAAGCTACAATAGTATAGTCTTTCTTTTCTACATCACGGAACCATAAACAAAGTAACCTATTACTGTCCACGTCGTTTAAAGATAAATTATTAAAGGCCTGACAAATATCGAAACACAGCAAATTAAATCCAAACCTCAGATGCAATAATGCTGCTACAATCTTTTGATTTAAAGTAGGGCCTGGAAAAATGGCTTGGTTGTGACTAATTGTTAGTCCCCCACCCTTACTCTTTTGGCAAAGATTAGAGAGGTACACAACTCTACATTTAGTAGTTTCCCTGTTCAATTTAAATACACCCATGTGGGGAAGGAAACTGTGACTTGGGTGTTCTTCTAGGAACTGGGGAAGATTGTCAATTCTCTGAATTATTCCACTCTTTAACTGGTCTTTAAATACTTTGTCCATAAGGGATAATTTATTTTCGTCTTTTTGAAGTTTCTTCAAATTAGATTTTAACACCATTAAAGCCAACTCATAATTTGTACCCAATAGATGAGCCACCTTAAAATTCCACAAAAGAGGGACTACAATCCTACCATCACCATTTCTTACCATATTATCAAGGGCATACTTTACTAGCTTGTTATTAAGCTCTGAATCTTCAGCTTCTGGGCCTCCGTTACTCATGTTCGTGTACCTGGAACAATTCTCCTCCAAAACATGGTTTAATGCTTTTTCAAGCTGAGATTCTATAAGGTTGCCCTTCTCGTCCAATATGGAAAATTCTGTAGGGAGTAAACTTTCTTCAATGGTAAGGTCAGATAAAAGACAACTGTTAATATTCATATCAATATTGAACTCTGGAACTGTAGCCATATTACCACTACTAACTTTATATGGTAAATAAGGAAGATCTTGAAGGAGTTGGTCTGTATTACCCTGCAATAATATCCCTGCCTGGGTTTCAGCATAAACTGAAGTTCTATTTAACCCAAATAAAATCTCATTCTGAGGTAAGCAGTGGCATGACTTTGACCCTAGAATGAAGTCGACATTATCAATAAAGTTATCATGACATGAAAGGTTCTTATCAGCTAACATGTAACCTCTGTCTTTGAATCCTTGTACAACTTTACCCAATTGAGGAAGCTTCAATGAAATACTTATACTTGGAATGCATAAAGCCTTAACTACTTTAACAACCCCATTAATTTCAACATTGGCTTCTACCAACCTGGTTAAATATTTCCGAGAAGAATTTATACCATTCAAAGTTAATGATACATTATCCCTGATCACCTTAAGGTTCAGGTTTTCAGCCACTGTACTGGAAATAAAATTAGATTGACAGCCACTATCTTTAAGGCCTCTAATCAACAGTTTACCCTCAATATTACATGTAAATGTAGGTAAAATGGACTCTACATCAGAGTCTACCTGAAAAGCTTCAGTTACATTAACAACACTACTATTGGTTTGCTTACGAGATTTTTCATCCTTTTTAGGCATACTCTTTTCACTTTTTGAGCTAGACTGAAAAGACTTAACATCCTGTTTAACATTATCATCTAATTTCAGACACAAAAAATTAAAATGCCAATCTCCACAGTGTTTACAGCGACTATGAAATCTATACCTACAAGCGTTACTCTCATGATTCAAATTTGAACACTTAATGCAGCCTCGTAGGTTTTCAAGTTTATCAAGCTTAGAACTGGGTGAACAATATTTTGTACACTTAAAAATTGGATGATTTGCTTCAGTGCCATCAAGTTTAGTACAAATACTGCAAGGCTTGAAGGTTTTTGACTTACCTGTTTCAGGTTTTATATTAATGGCCATAGCAGAAGCGGCATTGTCAGCAGAAATTTGATAAGTTTCCTTTGGGGCCACATTCTTGCGATTGGGTTTTCCCTGCCTTTGGCTTGCCAAATACCGCTCAGTAGCTTCAAAATAATTTTCTAGAATATCACTCAGTTTTGGTTTATGATTATTAGTAATTTGGATAAACTGATTCCTAAAGGATATATTCATTCCTTCCCAAATGAAATATTGAAGCACTGAGTCAATATCAATCTGTAGCTTTCGTACCCTTTCAACAATTAAACGAACTCTGGAAATGAAATCATACGGGTCAGCACTATCATTAAGCCTAAGTTCCGACAATTGTTTCAGAATATTGAATTTCTGAGTATCACTCGATGCAAAAGCTTTAATTAACAAGTCCTTGGCAAAAGAATAACCTCGCTTATCAGCCTCTAAAGAGTTTAATAAAATGAGTGCCCTACCAGTAATCTGTTGTTTCAACAAAAGCAGTTTGTCATACTCTGGATAGTTAAATTTACTAATAGTGTCTTCAAATTCACAAAGAAACCTATCCAAGTCTTCATCCTCAGAGCTACCATACGTAGGAAGGGGAGCAACTGGACTCTTGAGCAAACTACGAGCTGCACTTTGATCACTAGTAGATGGCACAGATGACTTACCATTCGAAGAATCAACAGCCAATAAACATTCTAAAAGCTTGTCTTCATAATTATGACACATCTGTAACTCTTGCTCAGACTTTGCTTCCTCCTCCTCTGTACTCCACTGTTCATATTTCAGTGATAAAATCTGTTTATCTAAATCCTCCAACCTGTGCATCCAATTCTCAAACTGCAACTTTAATTTACCCTTTTCTGCTAAAGACATAGAAGGAAACGTAAAAATGTTATGATGATTCTCGGTAATACACTTTCGTATATACTTACGAGAATTAACAAGCACTTTAAGTTGACTAGACATTGTGAAAAGGAAAAATCGAACAAAATTAATTGGAAATAAAGGTCTAATACCAAAAATATCACGACACTGAAAACGACACGAGCCAAAAATCGCTCAAAAAATGTAATAAGCTAAAAAATATCGAAATATTCACTTTCATCCCTAACTTACGCAAAAACATCTGGGCGGAAAACTGAACAAATTCATCAGTCCTGTCACGGTCGCCATATTCGAAAATAATAGAGAGATGTAAAAAAATACGAATGCAAAAAATTCAAGCATTTATTAGGTGAATCTGAAGCAACACTTTCAGCAAGGTAAAAAGCTATCTTGAACTATTACATTCCCAGGAAGACAACGAAGCCGCCCAGATGTTTGGTACCCTTGGCACTGGTTACCAAATCCCCCTACACTTCGAATACCTCGAATCCTAAAAAAACAAAAGAAAGCTGTCAATCAACGAGACAAAATTCAATATCTGTGACAAGACAAAGTTACAAAAGTTTTCTGAAATTTAATATCACAGTTAATTAAAGGATCTCGCAAGTGTAAAAAAAAATTGACTGACTTAAAGAGATAATTAAGGAATCGAGATTATTTTTAGAAGTTTGATGAAGGCGCACTAAAATAATAGGGCAACTTTAAAGTCTTGTTCTGTGTGCCAAACGGAACGAGACCTACCTCAAAGAATGCCTTGCGCTGGTTTGTTCAGTTGAGTAATCCATTCAGGTGCGTAATCCATTCCGGTGCAATAATCCATCCAACGGTCACCAACTTGATAACATCTTGATGGAAAGTTTCTTTGGACGTAGCAGCAGATCTCGTTTCCCGCCCATCAGTAATTACGAAAGCAGGGATGATTAACGTGAAGTCTTACATGAAACGCATGGCAAAGTTATTCTCACTGTGAAACAGCACACGACTTCATGCAATACTGAAAATAATATTCACGTCAATTTATAAGAATATTAGCCACTTGTGTTCACCATGAAGAGTGGAAGGAATCTGCCCCGTCTTGGATAACCTTCGCCAAGGTAAACAGTAGTTTTAAGCGGCGGTGGCGATAAAACGCGTAACTAGCATTCAAGGTAGTTACGCTCATTAAGGTATATAAATGATGTCTCGAACTATTTAAAGCACACAGCAAGGCTTATGCAATTAATTAAATAATAAGATCCTTTAATCTTACTGCGTATCAGTCAAAATACAAGGAAACCAGAAAAATAAAAAAAATTGAAAAATGTACTATAGATACAGTTTTTCGTATAACTATTGCTTGTTGAAAACTTAAATCCATTCATATTAGCCCACAGAATAATTTTGTCAATTGTGAGTTGTAGTTTTCTCTCAACCCTTCCCATTCTAGCTCCAACAAATGATATGGAGAAATCATCCACAAAGTTTTGAGAGAATATATTGGGGAATGATGGAGGATATTCCATTATTGACTAATGCAAACTGGGTTACACTTAGCACACTACCCTGGGGAACTCCTCTTCTTGACATTCCCTCTCTGATAGTTTACCCTACTCTCACTTGAAAAAATGTGTGAAATGTTTCAATGAATAATGGTAGCTCTCCTCTTAACCCCAATTTATGAATGGTTTCAGGTATACCATATCTCCATGCAGTATCACATGCCTTTAAAAAAAAAAAAAACTTACATTACGCTATATGAAGGCAGAGGCTTCAACAAATAGAAGATTTCAGTCGTATCATGATATCAGGCGTTGAATGCATTTTTTTAAAGCCACAGTGGATAGGTGATAAAATACCCTTCTTTTCCAAGTACCACATTAGATCTGTACTGACCATCTTCTACATGATCTTACATAAGCAAGATGTCAATGCAATTGTTCTATAGTTTGCAACTAAAAATTATCTTTACCAGGTTTTAAAAAGGCTAAAATAATAGCTAGTTCCCAAACACTTGAATAATTATAATCATGTCATATTCTGTTAATAATGCTTAAAATAAATAATTTGGTATTAACAGGTGAGGTAAATGTTTAGTCATTGCATATGGAATTCCATCAGGTCTGGGGGTGTACCATTACAAGTAGCAAGTGCAGAATCAAATTCTCTATCTGTAATAGGAGAATTGTATGACTTCACTTCCTGTTGTAAGATTTAAAACTTTCTTTTCTTCCATGCTCCTATACTGGTGACTAGGAGCTACTTCACACTTGCATGATATATTTGAGAAATGATCAGCAAGGGCATTGCTAACCTCAGTTGCTGAAGTCGCATACTGATCATTCACGTCCAACACTGGTGGTGGGTTGGGGGTGAATTTGCCTGTTGCCTTTTTAACTTTCCTCCACACAGAAGATAATGGTGTTCTACTGTTGCTTGAGGGTACACGCAGGCACACTATTCTATCTGATTTCCCTTCCTCTTGTTTTGTTAAAGTTTTTATAGTTTCTAGAGGAAATATTCATCTTAATGATGTTACTCTTAAAATATTTTATTTTTCCTTGTTTCCTTTCCTCACTGGGCTATTTTCCCTGCTTTTCCAACTAGGGTTGTGGCTTAGCAAGTAATAATAATAACAATAATAATAGGAAACAAAAGATACCCAACACTGGCACCTAGCTTGTTTTATGACATGACGGAACTGTGCTCTACATTTCTTGTATATAACCAAATTCTCCTCCGTACGGCATCTGCGAAAGTTCTTGCGGCTCTGTGCAGGGAAGCTAGTTCTGAAGACAACCAGGGGACTGGTCGGCGTTTGAATAACCCCGAATTTTGGGAATCAAATTAATTCCTGCTGTATATAGGCTTCAATTCTGTAAGTCTACGGCATCATCAACACTTTCAAACTCTTCTGCACTTCCCTCGATTTCACTTAGCTCACGAAATTTAACTCAGTCCGCCTTGTCAAGATTCCAACGTGGCGATCTTTGTAAAGGGGGACCATTGTTGATGTTTATAATGATTGGTGCATGATCACTAATATGCCAATCATCTGATGTCCTCCAATTTAAATCAAGAAGGCAGTTAGAGCTTGCAATTGAAAGGTCAATGCATAAGAGTTCCTGTCTGAACATGAAAGTGTGTGGGTTATCCTGTACTAAGGAGTCTGACATCCTCGTTTTCCACAATTGATGACATATTGCCACTGGTGATTGCTAAAAGATTACCCCATTAAAGATGTCTCCCATTCAAATCCCCAAGTATAACAAAAGGTTGAGGGAGTTGTTGAATCCCCTCTATGACATTTTCATAAGAAATGTTACCCTTTGGAGGCAAGTACATAAAGAAAATTGTATATTTTCTCCCTAAATCAATATGTACAACGACTACCTTCAGAGATGTACGAATAGACAAAGATATTTGGGAAACATCTTGACAAACGTATAAGAGATTTCCAACATGACTCCCTATCCGGTAATCACATGGTGTCCTATAACTAATATATTCGTGAGGACAGGTAGTATTATCATCAAGTTTGCTCTCCCGTAGACATATAATCATGGGGGATGTTCATGAATGAGGAGCTTGAGTTCTTTATATTTGGCCATTATACCCTGACTATTCCATTGCAAAATGGAGGAAAAAACTATGGTTTCTTTTTGGAAGACCCCTTGGATGAAGTTTTCCCATTACCAATTTTTGATCTAACACTCTTTACTGGTGGTTTTATTAGAGAGGGCCTTGAGAGATTGGGTTTTGTGTTTGTGATATTCTTTTTGTCCTTTTGATCTAATTGTACAGGAGGATGGTAGACCTCAGTCTAAATTTCTGATTTATCTAAATTGTCTTCTGGTTGATCAGATACATCAACGGACAAATCATCATACTTATTTGATGTCATAACTCTGATGTTTCTTATGGAAAGGGGGGGGGATAGAGATGGAGGTCTCTCTCTTTTCCAATTAATAGGTAGTGAGCTACCAGGTTTTTGCATCTTACCCACAAGTAGATTGATTGATTGATTGATTTAAAGTTTTCAGGCATCCTGACATGTTTCAAGTAGAACTTCCATCAAATATGGCAAGAACATGCCCTGAGAGAGATTAGTACTATTATTGGTAATGAGGAACGAAGATTGTACAGAAATGGGCACTGCCCCAGTTTTGGTACACCGTGGCAAAGCCTGGGAAAGCAATATGCTTATCTCAACATACAGTACTTTATTATTAAAATACTTATTTCTTTTCTTAGAACTACTGGCAATGCAAGGTGGGTTTGATGTCTCTTATGGTAGATTTATTTTTTTATTTTAAGGCCTCTGCATAGCTAATTGATTTATTAAGCAGACTTTTTGCATGTCCCACACTTGTCTTTTAAACGGGATTTGTTGAAGGCAGCTTCCTCCAACATATACATTTCGCATCTCCGCATCTCCTCATCTCATATCAGTTGATTTATGATTTTAGGTGCAGTTTAAACACCTGGCCTAAAGTGTACAGTCTCCATGATAATATTTGGAGCAAAGGCTACACATTTTTTTCCTTTTTACAAACTTTAGATGGGTGTCTAAATTTAAACCATTAAAGCATTATAATGGCTTCTACTTGAAAGAACGAACTTTAATCCTTTTTTAATAGTAATATGAAAATATACATCAGCATCCTGGAAAGTAAGTATAATAATTGATGTTCCAGGAACCTTATGCAATTTCCATACATTTAGTGGACACATGGAAAGAATCTCTTCTCTGTAAATTCGTACAGATCTTTATTGAAGACAATTCCCCTTCCCCAACTAGAATATATATAGGGTTTCATTTCTAATTTAATTTCCTCACTGCTTGTCTGTGGGTTAGATAGTATTGCAGACTGCGCCGATGATTTGGCATGGATAAGGTAACTATTTTTCCCAAACCGAGATATATCACCAGATGCGATAGTTCCTATTTTTTCCTGAATCAATTTGCATATTTTAAAATAATTTCTTCGTGATGACAGAGTTCATTCAATACTCTCACATGTAGCTTTAAATGTAGATACCTCCCAACCATGATACCTTCTGCCATTCATCGAAGAAGGCAGCAGTGACGGATGTAGAAACATCCATGCCTGTCATGGGTAGATACAAAACTTTTAAAAATGGTATTTTTAATTTAAAATAAATTTTTAAATATACTTACCTGGTAGTTACATATATATATATATATATATATATATATATATATATATATATATATATATGATATATATATATAATATATATATATAATATATATATATATATATATATATATATATATATATATATATATATATATATATATATATATATATATATATATATATATATATATAATATATATTATATATATATGCATATATAATATATATTATATATATGCATATATATATATATATATATATATATATATATATATATATATATATATATATATATATATATATAT
>NC_090732.1:74049638-74097138 GCF_036898095.1 Palaemon carinicauda
CAAAAGGCATTTTGATTGCTACCTTAATTAGGTTAGGCTGCTGTTCTAAAGTCACCTTGTATCCAACCTTTTTGTATCCTACACAACCTTAAAATACAATTTTTTCTTTTGTTTGCTTGCTTTGATGAAATTCCTCCTTTCTGCTTCTTGAAAAATCTTCATGGGGGTTTTTCTTCTACTCTTGTCCGTGGATCTACAAAAGCTCCGTTTCTTCTGAATTTGGCCATCGATCTACAAAAGCTCAAATGTTTCTTCTGCGTGTATTCGTCCTCCTGGTCGTGGCCAATTGTGATGTTTGGTCATAGGATGTCTAATGAATCAAGCATGATGCTCACCTGCAATTAGTGAAGAATTATTAGTAATTATTCCTGAGCTGATCCCATACGAAGTCGTCAATATTTCTCGGTTGGATTTAATGATACATTGGTATTCTTAAAATTACGTTTATTCTATTTCTTGTGACTACATTGCTCTGTGGCAACCAACTCCCAAGTGAGCGTGGAGCGTCTCATAAACAATCCAACAAACCAAAACATTGCTGGCCAACAAAAGAGCATCGCTCTCAAAAGACTGAAATCCTACTCTAGTACAAAACTATAAAGAATCACATCCTATCCTTAAGGTAATTAATAAAGGCTTGAATCCTAATATTAAAACAAATCATTTCACTTATATACAAAGCATAACAAGTTTTATCCATGCAATACGATGCAATTTTGCGCAATACATGTAACACTTGAAGTAATACAGTACATTATTTTAAAAAGACTGCTGGAATCAGCCTTTCCCTCCACCTTCACTACAAATGAAGATTCTCCAGTCTCCAATTTAGATTCAATACTCTGCCTAGAGTATTAGCTTATGCCAGCTACAGTACCATTGAGAGAGAAGCACTTGCTAGTGAATAAATGAAATAATAATACCAATTCCTTAATATCGCAAGAGGTTCTGCCCCTATCTTTTGTTCTTCTCCTGTATTTCTCTTTCTCCCTATTTCCTTAATCTTTCCCATCCCAAGTACCTGCCTTTGAGCTATAAATTGGATTGTATCCAGGAGTACTCTTCCTTTCCCCCTATTCCCCACTTCCCTATTATTAATATTATTATTATATTATTATCTTAACATGGCGTAGGTTCCATCATTTTCTTTGCAGTGTTCCATTTACGATTCACACAGATGTTCAGCCAATATTATTAGTGTTCAAGAGAAATACCAAGTCCCCTAGAATGACCAGATGGGTAATTTAGATGCAGGGTTACTGGTTCATGGTAGAAATAATCAGGTGTCAGATCAACTAATTAGAGCAGTTTTTTATCAGAGTAGGGATAATTATCTCGGTCTGAGAAGGGATTAGTCTAGAGAAATGCAGTTAGAGGAACCAAGGTCTGCTGAACTAATAACCTTTCTAGAGGTGGCAAATAACTGTTTAAGAGGTTTCATAGAGCTTTAATTACTCAATTTCTGTTGTATGAAGGCTTGTTATATATCAGTGCAGATAAAGCTGACAACTCCATCCCCTTGAGATCAATAGATCCTAAGGATTTAACAAAGGTAGCTTTAAAGTTTGGTCATGAATCATTGTCAGGTCACCTAGGGATTCCCACAGCAATTGACACTATTGAAAACCTATTCTATTAGCCTTCATTGCAAATTTATGTTACCAAATATGTAAGTGAATGTGTCATGTGTTTAAAACATGAAGCCAGTAGTTCTTTACAACTAAAGTGTCAGGGATTGCCTCCAGTAACTAAACCTCTAGAACGAATCCATCAAGATTTCATGGATTTGTTATACGGTGTAAGAGGTTACACATATGTATTGACTGTTATTGATCATTATAGTCGGTATGTCAAGTTCTATCCATTGCAAAGTATGTCTACAGAGGTGGTAAGCCAAACTTCCTTTTGAATTAGAATGACTGGGGTACCGACAACAGTCATTCTTAATGGCATTCATGAAACTTTTCATTCACATAACCATTTTCAAACAGGCTTACTTAGGATTTGCAATTTTTGTGGAATACTTCATTGTTTTAGTATCTGTTTTCACATCAATATGCAGTCAGACCTAGCTCTTAGCAAGGGCCAGGCAACAGAAAAGTACAATTTCACGAATATATGCTGCCTTAGGGTGGGATAACTCCTAACCTAACGACGCACTGCCCATTGCCTACGCTCAGATAATTAACCGACTCTGTATTCCCTAATATTGTTTTTACTTGGTATCTATCACACTTTAGGTAATTTATAATTATACTAAAACATATCAGTAAGTGTACAGTACATGTGCACACGTGTAAACTATGCACTGGACATGGTAAGGCTTCAGTACAGTACGTAACACTACAGTAGTCCTTACCCTGAATGTAACTATAAATTTACCTGTAGTCATCATACACTTGCAAAATAAGCACAAAACTGTATTGGTCCTATCTAGTAATACTGTATCACACTTGCAGATACTGTAATGTATATTATTGCAATATACAGTATGTACAGTTGTATCACTACAAGAGGCTGAAGTTTAATTGTACTGTGTTCACTGTTTTCGTCCGGATGACTTGACTATTTATCAACTCGCCACATACATAGCGTACAAATACAATAAACAATACTATTCAATACTGTATTGTGCAATATGTATACAATTTAAGATTAACCAAGTGTATATATTTTATACACCGACCACAAAACAATTTTGTACGCAGTTCTACGTAGTTATAAAGCACAACCAACTCCTTACGAATTCATCAAAATGTCCCCGCATTAACAAGAAAATGTCCCATGTTTTCCCTTTTGCAATTAAATGAGTAATCGTTATAATAAGGCTAGTCAAACTTAATAAAATAGAACTTGTACTTAAATATTGTTCACTGACAACCTAAATGGGATTACACAAAAACAAAACTCAAAAAAATTCTGCTGTAAGATTAGTGAAATTTAGGCAGGATGGACAAAAACAAAATTGAGTCTGGCCCCAGTCTGATACGTTTCTTGGTCCTGGAATCTACGATAATTGAAAAAAAAACCTTTCAGTCTCTGCCTTTGATGCAGTAAAGTTATAATCAATTTCGCAAGAGAGGCAATATTGCTGAATGCACATTGATCAGAAATTATTCTTTAGATAAGACCAAAACTCTTAATCAAACTTCTTTTTCAACATTTCAGTGTCATCTACACTAAAATAAGCAGGTAGGACATCTCCCCACTCATTATCTACATTATTTCCTGACTCTAACATGGGCTATACTTCGCTTTCAAAGTATCCAGCCTATACTCGTCCCTAGCAGGGCATGTAGTACGGTACGGTTCGGTAGGATATTACGGTACGGTATGGTTTTTTGGGGAATGTAAGTACAGTTCTATATTACGGTACGATATTTTCCTTCGAGTTCGGTACGGTACGAAAGTACGATTTTTTTTCCGTACTTAATCGTACCATTTCCATACCAAATTCAGATAGGTGTCGCAAGCAGCCAAGCCCGGCTCCCCGCCGCCCAACCGCACAGGGTCACACACCTGGTTGACTTGGGCGGTGACTCACCGCCCAAGTCAACCAGGTGTGTGACCATAAAGGATTAGCAGAGGTCTTCTCACTGGGGTGTTAATTAAAGCATATCCCCTTGGGGTTTACCCCGGCAGCCGTCAAAGCAAAGCTGAGCAGGGACCCCACCTACTTATCGGCTTATCGCTCAGCCGGCTCAGGTGAGAAGACTACCCTTGTGTGTGTGTGTGTGTAGATTGCCATGCATATAGCATGACACGGGCTCTTGCCTTTGGGCAGCCCGTAATAGGATTGGGTTTGTAAAAGGTATACTCCAAGGAGTAAAATTTGTATTAGTAAATGGAACGTTAGGTAATAATAGGAAAAGGAATGTCAGGTTAGGGATAGTTAAAGGAAATGATATGTAAGGATGATAAATGAATGATGGAATGGAATGGAATGGTACAAGACGTGACAAGGGGTAGATAGTAACCCGAAAAGGGGGTCTCCCTTTTAGGTCCACGAAAGAAAGTTTTTAGTAAGAGGATAAAGTATTGATAGTAGTAAGTCCCAGTAAGTAAAAGAGACTGGGAGAGGAGTGAAGGAAATTTTAGTAGGAGAGTAAAGGAGTAGGTTTAAACAAAGAAGTTTATTCCTGCTCTTTGTGGTGGAAAAGGGGGAGGAGGCCAAAACTGTGCTGCGCTCGGTCAGCTGGCACGAGAAAGGCCCCCTAAGGATAGGGTAAGAGGAGGGTTAACAGGGAAAGAGGGTGGGAGACAGGAAAAACAAGAGCTGTTTCCTTATGAGGAAGACAGCCTTGTAATAACTATTCTCCATTTAGGAATAGGGAATTGGGAAGGGAAGGATTGCAAGTAGGGAAGGATTATCTCTGCTCAGTGGCTGAGAACTGGAACTGTTGCAGGAGTTGCTGGAAGGTGGAGGTTGATGAGAGGGAGAGGACTTTGGTAAGGATCTGGAAGGCGATAGGTATGAGGTCTTGCAAGGTGAGAGACTCAATTGCTTGAGTCAAGGTTTGGGAAGGGGAAGAGGATGAAGGTCGTTGCTGGTCCCTTTGGGGAGCAGTTGCAGGTCGGTGCTGATCCTTCTTAGGAACAGTTGTAGGTCGTTGTTGGTCCCTTTGGGGACCAGTTGCAGGTCGGTGCTGATCTTTCCTAGGAACAGTTGCAGGTCGTTGCTGATCCTTTTTAGGAGCAGTTGTAGGTGTAGATGCAGGAGCTATTGTAGATGTAGAAGTAGGAGCAGGAGTTGGCTGAGTTGGTCTTCTCTGGCGAGGAGTTCTCTGTTCTTTAGGTGGCTGGGATGAAGCTGGTTTGTTTTGGTTTGAAGAGGATGTATTCTTCATAGCTGCTATCCTCTTGTGACGCTCTGGGCAGCGCTTATTCCAAGCATGGTGTGGCTTGGAACAATTGGGGCACTTGGATGTGGTTTGTCGCCCTTCTTTATGGGCCTTTATGCACACTTCTGTGCTATGTCGCTGGCTGCAGATACCACAGATAATGGGGCCTCTGCATTCTTCTTTATGATGTCCAAAGCGTTGGCATCTGTAGCATCGAAGGGGCTCAGGTGTATATTCCTCGATGGGGAAAGTACCCCAGACTCCTAAGTCCAGTTTGGAAGGAACTGGACCTATAAAGGTGGCGATTAGGCGTCTAACAGGAACGTCATCCTTGCTTGTGCAGCGAATAGCACAGTCAATATTGCTGCACGAGGTTACAATGGAGATAGGCATCGTCACAGGATACCTGGTAATGACTGCCTTCTTCCTGATAAAAGCAGGATCCAGCAGTGTTAAGGTGGAGTCTTCCTGAAGGAATCTGGCTGTCTCGATGTCCTTGGGATAGATGATAAGGTCACCTTTCCTGTTAGGTCTTGCAGTGAGTTTCATGCCAGGCTTGGCAGCCATGGCAGCAACAGAGGCATAAGAGAGCTCGTGGTTTGCCTGTGAAAGTCGAAACTTTGGCAGAGGCTTCTTTGGTTGTGTAGCTGAGATGTTTTCTTGTATTGCAGTGGCGTCTTGCAGAAGAGTTTGGAGGCAATCTATGCAGTTGCAGTCCGTGGAGTGGGCCCCTTGTTCGGTCTCCATGGCGTTGGAGGACTCAGGCTCGTTGGTAAAAGGGTTGACTGCTGTTGCACCTGATTGCTGTGGAGTTGTAGGGACAGACAAGGACGAGTCTGTGCTCTCAGTCCTTGGAGTCACAATAGATGATGTTGGGGCTGTTTCTGGCGTTGGTGAAGATGTGACAGAAGCCTTCTTCCTTTTCTTCTTCTGGCGTTCAAGATTCTTCTGTTGTTCAAGATTCTTGATTGGAACTAATCTATTATGCTCGATAATCTTGAAAGAGGCATCTTTGCAACCCTCACAGTTACAAGTGACATGGTGATTATGAACTTTTGGGTCTACAAAAAAGTTCATTTTAGCTATGTGTTTGAAGATCTCAGCTCGGCGACGTTGGTAAGCCACACAGCTATCACAGTCACAAACTTGGCCATTGAAATAGTCTTCACAGTGTCTTTCTTCTTCGTCATAATAGTCCCATGCCTGTTTTCCTAAATGAAAAACGGACATTGTGGTTGAACTCTACGGGAATCACAGTGAAAATTTCGGGAGGTTACGATGCACATAATCCAAGAGCAGTTGTCAGCACCGAGTCTAAGCGAACACTGAGACTACCCTGGCCTTGACCCTGGCCTTGACCCAGCCTTGACACACGTGACTGCACACTCACTACATCAGCTCAGGTCAGGACACTAACGCCGTCGTGAGGACACTGAGGCCTGCTGATTGCTGCCAGAAAGACTGCCGCTACACTCTGCTTTTGTGCTACGGAGGCAGTACTCATTAGAGAAGCTTGATCATACATACGGTATTATTATTATTATTAAATGCTAAGCTACAACCCTAGTTGGAAAAGCAGGATGCTATAAGCCCAGGGGCCCCTACAGGGAAAATAGCTCAGCGAGGAAAGGAAACAAGGAAAAATAAAATATTTTAAGAATAGTAACAACATTTAAATAAATATTTCCTATATAAACAATAAAAACTTCAACAAAACAAGAGAAAGAGAAACTAGATACAACAGTGTGCCTGAGTGTACCCTCAAGCAAGAGAACTCTAACCCAAGACAGTGGAAGGCCATGGTACAGAGGCTATAGCACTACCCAAGACTAGAGAACAATGGTTTGATTTTGGAGTGTCCTTCTCCTAGAAGAGCTGCTTACCATAGCTAAAGAGTCTCTTCCCTATTTAAAGAATTCAAGCAAAATTATAATAGTTTTGAGAGGAGAGAGAGAGAGAGAGAGAGAGAGAGAGAGAGAGAGAGAGAGAGAGAGAGAGAGAGAGATTTGTGTGCAAGCCATGAGAGAGAGAGAGAGAGAGAGAGAGAGAGAGAGAGAGAGAGAGAGAGATTTTTTGTGTGCAACCCATGAGAGAGAGAGAGAGAGAGAGAGAGAGAGAGAGAGAGAGAGAGAGAGAGAGAGAGAGATTTTTTGTGCAAGCCATGTTCGCCAAGGCTCCACGTATCAGTAAAAATTAGTGTATTTTCCAGTGGTGGCATTATCAACAAGAAAGTGCACTAAAAAATCTTGCTGAAGTAGCAGTTGCTCTGCCTGTTACTCAAGCAAGCATAGAGAGCACATTCTCTGGGTTGTGCTATATTCTTGATGATTTAAGACTAGGTCTAAAAGAGGATATTGTTGACGCTGTAATGCTATTATGCTGCAACACATAAAACTGTATGAATTCCTAATACTGTATAACTGAACCTTTTCCTTTTGTAACCTTAGCAAAATAAAATTGTATTTTATCATTAGTGTATTACATAACACCAATCTTCTTGAAGTGGTAGTAGTAGTAGTAGTAAAAGTGCCACGTTATGTCTATATGAACTGCAATGTAAAAAAAATAGGTACGGAAACAGTACGAAATTACGGTACGATAAAATATCGTACTAGTACGGTATGGTATGAATTTTTAGGTACTGTACGAAATTACGGTACGGTGAAAATGCATGGTACGAATTACGAAAAAACAAATCGAACCGTACCGTACTACATGCCCTGGTCCCTAGTATTTGGATCTAACGCTACTGCTGGATTTGAGAATTTCATTTCAGTGAACAGCGGATCAAATAATGGTAACTTTTTCTTAATTTCACCAAAAATGTCTGAATTTATCTATAATTACAAATTCCAGTCCTTTTGACTCTGTAGAAAGAATATTCTCACATTCAGATCCTAAACACATCTAATTTAGAGGGAGCAGATAAGTTGAGCTAAAAGGCTTTATTTTAGACAGGTAATTTTAATTACTGTGACTTAAAGAAGTTTTTTGCATAAGAGTTTAGTTGTTCTCAATCTATCTCCTTGAAGAATGTTAATGAGACTAAGCTTTCTTTAAAACAATGCTGATTGAAGTAGGTCAAAGTATAACTCATGAATGTGAGATATGCTTTATTAAATGGGTTG
The DNA here is from genome assembly GCF_036898095.1 of Palaemon carinicauda. NCBI lineage: Eukaryota > Metazoa > Arthropoda > Malacostraca > Decapoda > Palaemonidae > Palaemon > Palaemon carinicauda. The sequence continues at coordinate 74,057,608 of NC_090732.1, forward strand.
TAGACGTCTTTCATTATAAGATCTGCTGTAGCTAGTTTATCCTTACTAGAGCTTGGGTAAAATGCAATTTCAACACTTCCCATTGACTTAAAATACGTTCCACACACTTTTGTAAGGCAAGCCAGCGTGTCTGATTCCCAGATCCGAGCCTGGAGGAATAGAGTGCCAACACTCGCACTCAACAAACCAGAGAACCACAATGAATAATGGTTTGGTAATGTCAAAAAAAAAAAAAAATATTTGGACTTTACTCTAATTTTGTGAGTGTTAAGATGTAATAACGATTCTAACAATCAGGAGCAGATCTTATTCTGAACTCCTCATAAAGAGATTAACTAAAAGTAAGGTTTAAGGACCATCAACTTATAACAGTAACATAATAGTAATGATAAGAATAGGGAAGTGGGGAATATTGGGAAAGGAAGAATACCCCTGGATACAATCCAGTTTATAGCTCAAAGGCAGGTAATCGGGATGGGAGAGACTAAGGAAATAGAGAGAAAGAGAAGTAGAGGAGAAGAATAATAGAGAAGGGCAGACCCTCTTGCGATATTAGGAAATTGGTCTGAGCTAAGAAACATTGATAATAGTGAAGAGCGAGATGTAGGCTGATATATTGAGCAGGATATTGATGAAGAGAAAGTGATATGAAGGAAGATTTGAAATAAAGGATTATTATTATTATTATTATTATTATTATTATTATTATTTGTTGTTGTTGTTATTAACATTTTTATTAATATTAACATTATTATTATTATTATTAATATTATTGTCATTATTAATATTATTATTATTATCATTATTATTTTGTGGTTGTTGGTAATGTAACGTGGCCAAAGGACACCATTTGTTTTAAAGTAATGTATTAAAATATGAAGATTCGAGAGCCATGAGGTTTTGCTGGATGTCCATTTGATCCATGTGTGTTACTCTTGAGCGACCAACTGTTTTCTCAGAAATACAGGAAGATATTTTCACTTCCTGTATTTGAGGACCCTGCTGCAACAAACCTGTGAGGCATAACAATGCATAAAATCTCAAACAATCAATACAAAATCACTTTTCCAACAACCAAATTCTTCTGTTTACACCCACTTCTCACCAAAGTCTCTCCGTGACATTTCAGGTATTTCCTGCCTAATCTGCCAAATGAAACAGCACATTTATTGCCCAAAGATAAATCGCGAAAAGCCCAGCAATAAAACTACATGAGAAAATTACAGGGCAGTTGATCAAAACCAAACACAATCACTTTGTTTCTGTTATGGTAGTTCGTTTTAACAGAAAGAAGTTGCGTTTATAATGCCAGGCCCCATTTAAGAGCATTCACAAAACGTTTTATACCCATAACATCTTTTTCATACAAACTTACTTAAAGATTTGCAATTTATGCAGAATATTTCTTTGTTTTGGTATCTGTTTTCATCAATATGGAGTCATCCCCATTCTTTGCCGGGGTTAGGTAACAGAGAAGAGCGCAATTTAGCGAATATTTCTGCCCTATGGTGGCATGACACCTAAACTAACAATTCACTTTGCTTTGCGTACACTAGGATAATTAATGCACTAAATACTGCGTAATACTGGTTTTACTTGATTTTTATCACAGTATATGTAGTCTGTAATTAAATTAACCCATATCAGTAAGTGTACAGAACATGTGCCCATGTGTAAACTATGTACTGGATACGGTAAGACTAACAACAATCATTACCCTGGCCTGAACTGTAATTTTGTCCAATATTTATCTTACACTTACAGTATTACAACAAAACGCTGTTGTTCCTATCTAGTAATACTGTATAACACTAACTGATACTATAATGCGTATTACTGTCATATAAGTTTAACTGTACTGTTTTACATGGTTATCATTCGGACGACTTCACTATTTGACAACTCACCGCACACATACTCCACATTTACAATAAACAACCCTACTGTACAATATATATACAGTTTAAAATTACCTAAGTGTACATATTATAAACAGGTACCACTAACCATTTTTGTACGAAGTTCTACGCAGTCCTGAAGCATGTCGCAACTCTGATGCGTTGGTAACGTCTCTTGCCCAGTAAAGTAAAAAAACGGATTTTGAGCAAAGCGAAAAATCTATTTTGGGGTGAGGCAGCCATATCGTCCTGATGGAAGTTCCTTTATAGTAACTTCCTACTGTAGGTTATATTTAACTACAGTGATATATCCCAGAGAATTTTACTTAAGCTATCCAGAATTCTAACTCCTGGCACGAAAATCCCTGGCTTTCGCCTTTAGGGATATCGCATAATATCACAGGACGCATTCTTGACACGCCACATTGCTATCTACACCCCTGATAGCGTTTACACTTCGAGAGGGGAAAGTGGCAAGAATTGGAGGAGAGCCGTTATTAAGGCATTGCTCTACTCCTACTGTTGAGTACCTGTATGACATCATGTTCAGGCGCCATCTTGTTATTCCTAGCGTTAGCGAGGTGCTACAAATACAGTACTTTTGGGAGGGAATCATTCAGCCTTTATAAAAGGAGGGTGGGTCCATCAGGATGACATGGAAGTTTACTAGAGCATTAATATATCTGTGGATTTCCCATTAGTGCCAATAACTGTGAGATAAAATTTCCTTGGTCATCTAGACCTAGAGACACATGGTGTTACTGTCATACACCACTTCAGCTGATCATGGACTATGTCAGTGCTTCCTGCCCCCTACAGGGAAGAGTCATGGTAGACTCTAGGAAAAACTCGAGGATTGTAAGTTCATATGAACAATATAGCCAACAAACAAGTATATTGGTCTCATCATATACTTTGTAAAACAGAGTTTGTATTCTGAAAGGAACAAATGTATGTATTGACTACTGACACCTCCCCCGGTCTACTTGGTGTGTTGTAAGCTAGGTAGACAGGTTTTCATCTATGTAGGAAAATTGTATAAGTCAGTAATACAATCAATTATATGAAATCAGTCGTAACCAGGGACTGATACCTGATAAAAACACATAATTATGAGGTTTGCTAGCTCTAGAACAGATATTGAGTCTGTTCAGGATATATTTTCAATATAAGATGATAAAATGAATTGCTCTGGCACCTTTATTTATTCAGAATTTTTGGGGCGAAAAGAGATGCAAAATTCAGATATGTATTTATTGATAAACAATAGATGATAAGGTTAAAGTGAATTTTATAATATAATATAAAAGGAGAATTGGAAATATAGCGGAAAGCATAATTAAAATGGTAATAACAGAAATATTTGTTTCACCTGAGAAGAAGCGTGAAGCCACTTTAAAAAGAAAATTTTGTACTATTTCATATTTCCTTATTTCTGTCGTTGCAGTTTATAAACACTTGCGTAGTTGTACGCATGGCACATGTGTAAGTCTTTTATGCTTCTTTCACCTTTATACTTAGAACAGTCCATAATATCACTACAGTGATACTTCACTAAACATGTCACTCCGTAGGGAGGGATCATGTACACCTTTCACTAAAAGTCCCGATTAGTGCACTGTTCCTTGCAGTATTCAAGCAGCAGGTTTTAGTACACTACCTGCTGCCACCACAAAGTGCTTGATCCCTTGCACTTGGTTCGCATAGTGTTTGAAGAAAACCCTAGACGACTTCCATCCAGTATACGAGCGAAGACTTTCAAAATTCATATTTTGAAAGAAGTTCAGAGACGAAGCAATTTTTCTCGGATCATGACCTGCGGGTGTCTGTCTCGATCCGCTCTGCGAATGAAATGCATGATCTTTGCCCTTAATAGTTTCAAAGACAATGTCGAACCTGAGGTTTCTCCCCTAAAAAGCTGTCCTCCCCTAAAGTCTGAAGTTCTACAAAGATAGACCTTTAGGCACACTACTGGACATAGAGACGCATCTTCCTTCAGAGGGTAGATTCTCCAAGGACCCCACCTTTTGATGGGGAGCTCATTCTTAGCGAGAAACGTTGGGTCAGGAAAGAGATTCAGTTCTCCACACTCTGTGAACTGAATGTGGCCCTCATCCCTCGAAAGGGCCACTATTTCACTAACTCTGGCTCCTGAGGCTGGTGCAAATAAGAATATAACTTTCTGGGTCAAATCCTTTAAAGAGTAGTCTTCATTGTTCAGGGTTGAGGCTAAATGAAGAACCTTATCCAAGCACCAAGAAATGGGCCTCAGAGGTGCTGCGGGCCTAAACCAAGCGCAGGCCATAGGGATCTTATTGAAGATTTCGTTAGAGAAGTCCACCTGGAAGGCATATAGCAAGGGTCTAGTCAAGGCAGATTTACACGTAGAGATCGTGTTGGCTGCTAAGCCTTGTTCATGGAGATAAATGAAGAATGATAAACAGAAATCTGTCGAGATTTCTTTTGTTTTCCTTGCCATGACAAAGTCAACCCATTTCTTCTAGGATGACTCATATTGTCTTCTAGTAGATATCGACTTATATTCTTCTAAAAAGTTTATACTGTCATTAGAAATCCTGAACCTTTTCTTGACTGCTAAGGTTAGAAAACTATGAGATGAAGGTTTTGGGTTTTCTGTGATGAAGCGGAGACAGTCGACTTTTGCACTTGTTGAGTCAGAACTGGATCCGGCAACGGGACCAGCTTCAGTCTCAGTTCCGTTATCAGAGGGGACCAGATGCTGTTGGGCCACTTATGAGCCACTATTGCTGCTGTTCTTTGAAAGGATCTCAGTTTGTTGAGGACCTTTAGCAGGAGGTTGTTTGGAGGGAACAGGTAAATCCTGGACCATCTGTTTCAATCTAGGGACATCTCGTCTACTGCTTCCACTAGAGGATCCACGTACGGGGCTACGTACCGGAGTAGCTTCTTGTTGTCGCTCGTTGTGAAGAGGTCTATCTGCAGTCCTGGGACTTTGCGTAAGATGAAGGAGACTGATTTTGTGTCTAGGGACCATTCTGACTCTATCGGGGTGAGCCTGGATAGAGCGTCCGCCGTCACGTTGCGGAACCCTTGAAGGAGAACTGCTGATAATTGCCATCTCTTCTTTTCCGCCAGGCGGAAGATAGCCAACATCACTTGGTTGATTTGGGGCGATCTCGAACCTTGCCTGTTTAGACATCTCATTATCACTTCGCTGTCCAGGACCAGTCGGATGTGGATCGAGCAGCGAAGCTTCAGTTTCTTCAGTGATAGAAAAACTGCCATGGCTTCCAGAATGTTGATGTGGAAGATCTTGAAGAAGGAGGATCAGGCTCCTTGGACTTTCTGTTGGTGAGAGTGGCCTCCCCATCCTTCATTTGAGGCATCCATATGAACGATGACCGAGGGTGGAGGTGGTTGCAAGGGTACCTTCTTTCGGTGCTTGGCCTCCGACCATGGCTTGTCAAGTGATCGCAGACGAGTTGGTATCGGTCTTGTTAGATCTCTTCGAGCGTTTGATGCGTATCTTCTTCAGAATCCTGAGGCATCTTTTGATTGTTCTCTCAGCACTGGGTCTGTCACTGAGGCAAACTGGAGGGAGCCCAGTACTCTCTCTTGTTGCCGTCTTGATATCCGATCAGATCATAAAAGTCTCTTGAAAGATCCTGCTATCTCTCTCCTCTTCTTTGATGGAAGGGAGAGGCGGTGTGACTGTAAGTTCCAATGAATGCCAAGCAATTGGAACTTTTGAGCTGGAGATAGTCGAGACTTTTCCAAGTTAATCTTGAATCCTAGATGTTGCAGGAACTGGATCACTTCCTTGGAAACTTGTGTGCATTCTGCTTCAGAGGCTGCCCACACCAGCCAGTCGTCCAGGAAACACTGCGTTTGCAAGCTTTGTGAATACCCTTGGGACTATGTTTAGTCCAAAGGGCATGGCTCTGAAGACGTATTGTCTCTTTTGCAGCTTGAATCCTAGGTAGGAGGAAACTTGTCGATTGATTGGGAAATGCCAATATGCGTCCACCATGTCTATGGAGACTGTGTATGCCTGCTTGGGCAGTAGGGTTCTTATGTCTTGAAGAGTAAGCATCCTAAATTTTTGGTTCACTATGACCTTGTTGAGGGGTGACAAGTCCAGAATGACTGAGTTTTTCCGAGTCTTTCTTTGGTACACAAAAAAAGCCTTCCCTGGAACTTGACAGACTTTGCTCTCCTTATGACTCTTGTCTAAGAGTTCTTGGACATATTATTCCAGAATGGGGGTTGAGTGTTGGAAGAATTGAGGGAAAGTTGGTGGAGTTGAGTTCCAGCTCCAACCTAGTCCGTTTTTTATCAGGCTGTGGGCCCAGGGATCGAAGGTCCAACGATCCCGGAAAGAGAAGAGTCTCCCTCCTACCAGAAGCATCTCACTTAGAGTGCTGGTTGGAGGACTTGCCTCCTTGTCCACGTCCACCTCTGTTGCCCCTACCTCTTGAGGGACGTCTAGAAGAGCCTCGAAAGGAACTTCTAGATTTAGGCCGAAAGGTCGTGGATTGCCTTTCAAAGGCCGGGGTAAAGACAGGCGACTGTGTCACTAGTTGCTGGGGTACCAATTGGTATGTGGTGGCTGGTTTTGCCACCGTGTGGGACACCGTGGCCACGGGAAGTTGTTATTGTCTAGGTGGGCGAGAGGGCGCTCGTGGCCTCTTAGTCTTTCTTTTAGGTTGGTGACCCTCATCTGGCGAAGACTTTCTCTTCGTCGACAAGCCCCACTTTTGGAAAAGATTTCTATTCTCCGGGGCAGCTTTGTCGATGACCTCTTTGACCACTTCACTTGGAAAGAGGTCTTTACCCAAGATGTTGGAGGTTATCAACTTCCTTGGTTCGTGTCTCACTGCAGCCGAGGCGAACACGAACTCTCTACAAGCCCGTCTGGCTTTGATGAAGTTGTACGGGTCCTTCGTCACTGTTGCCAAGTGAGCCTTGGTAAAGACCATGTACATATCTGGGGATGGGGAGACACTTGCCATCGTCTCCAGTCCGGTTTGAAGAGACATTGAGGCGGAAAGTCTTTCTTTCGTTTCCTGCTCCCTATGCAGGTGAAAGTCTGACAACTTAAGGAGGTCTTCACCGAACTGACATCCGGCAATGTTGGAGTCCAACTTCCCGACTGAGAACGTACTAAAAACGTCCTTCCAGTCAGCATCATCTGATGGTAGGGCAAAGGAAAACACCCTACACTCTTCGAGTGTGGGTTAAGGTTTTCCCACCTTGACTGCCTTTAAGGCCGCCTTAAACCCTTTTTCCAAAAAGGGGAAGGCACGGGAAGAAGAAGCAATGAAGGATGGGTGCTTCTTACTCAGAGCCGGCACTTTGGAGCTAGTGAAGGCCATCTCCTTCAGAGTGCTGGTAAACAAGGCCTGAGCTTTGGGGAGGTCAAGTATTATGACCTCTTTCGGCTCTGTCTCCTCTTTCGAAGGAGGTTCCGTCCTCAGACGAACGTAGCAGTCTAGGTAGGCCCCTTAACTGGGCCAGAATTCCACGTCTTCGACAGGACTATGCCCACCTTGTCGGAGAGGAAGATCTTACCTCCTGACATGGGCATGTGCTCAGCATGCCTCGCCAGGTTGACATCCAAGAAAGGGAGAAGGCCCTTAGCGTTGAGCTTCTTTTGAACTACACGAGAAGCTACGAGATGGTGCATGTCCGACCGTAGTGCAGCTTCTTTCTCGGTTGACTGCTTCTTCAAATCCTGAAATATAGAGAGGATAGAAGTCAACGTTTGACTTATTTCAGCCAATTGAGGGTCGAAGGGACGGGCTCTGCCACCAGAGCTGATGAAACCAAAACTATTTCGGTTCCTTCATCGTCGGTCTCAGAAGCCAATAAAGAATCTTGCTCCTGATCTTCGGCAAGAAGACTACGTTCCGTGTTTTCTGAAACAACTGACATGTTGTCTTCTAACTAAATGTCCTTCATGGCATCCGATACATCAGATTCTATCGGAATCTGGACGAGGTGGATCTCTGTATGAGGTTGTGGGATTACTGCATCCGAAGAAGCACTAGGGAAAAGACAGGCCCTCATCTTTTTATTAGGAGGGTATGAACCGGTGCCATTCTTTTGAAAACCCCTAACCCATTTACGCAGCTTCTCTCTTGCTGCATCCCTTGACTCAGTAGACTTTTGGTCATCAAAAGCCTCAGTAACCAGATTAGAACAAACGTCACACACCTGGGGGTCCCAATACTTCAGAGAAGCTGATGTCGCTGCGCAACGCGCGTGCGTCCTACACAGACAATGGCCACAGAAGTTCTTGCTGCGGACATTACAGAAGTGGTTCCCGCACTTGGTATGGTCCTCCTGTAAAGAAAGGAAAGGCAGAGGAGTATTCGGTGAATTATCTCACAAAATTCATTATACAATGTTATGTATATATCTAGCTTAGGATAGGTAAGCTAGAAAGGAAGAAGGAAAGACACCTACGTGTGTTTCCTGTTCAGCCAATTGCTATGACCTCCCTCAAAATTGAATTCCGGGGTATTTCTAAAGATAGAAACATTATTAGAAGATCTTTATCCTTCAGGATATATAGATGTGTGACTTAACACCGTCTTCTGGAATTCAATATTGGGGATTGAATGTAGTGATCACTGTAAATTAAATAAAGAACTCACTTTCTTTATATCAAGTGGCCTCACAATAGGCTGCCCATGAAACACAGTGTAAGTTAGAAAATGTATGGGCTACCGTACAAACTATACCGTGGTTTTTTTATTGCAGTATGATCTATATCGCAATTATACTGACCACTGTACAGTCATATACTGTAGTACCTGCCAGCATATGCCAGCATGTTAGTTCCTGGGTTTAAATTAGAAGGTGTACTACCTCCTAGTGGTAATGGGCGGCAGACCGCCGGCTGTTGTAGGTCGCCGGCCGCCTGGAGCCCGCCAACATTCGGCGGTCTCCGTCAGCCGGCGGCAAGAGATATGTCGTCAGACAGTCGTTTGACTGGCTGCCGGCAGGCAGCATGGCTGCCGGCAGTCAGCATTGCTGCCGGCAGGTAGCCGATGGGTCACCGGATGCCAGTGGGTCACCAACTGTCGGCAACCCATACCAGCCGGCGACAGTACAATCTGTCAGCGGTCTGCAGTCCAGCCGGCTGCCGGCGGCCTCATGGCTGCCTGCAGTTGGGACCCAGGATATTAGTGGTAAGAGAGAGAGAAAGGATGGATGAGGGGGCGTGTAAAGGCTCAGCCTTACTGCCCTCCATCTGGAATGAGGGTTCAAAAGGAAGGGGGAAATGCAACATTCGGGCTTCCATCCAACCACAACCCCACAGATCTCTGCAGGCAGGGTTATGGAAGGCAGACCAAGAGAGGACTGAAGAACACTCGACAGTGGGGTAGGGTCTCCGCAGGCAGCCAGCACAGCCGAGCACCCGACAGAAAACCCGAGCCTATTCCACAACCTACCGGCACTAGGGTCGATTGTAGGATGATGGTCAAGGTATGTGAAGGCTAGGCCATCACTAAAGGACAGATAGGGGAGGGGTGAGGGGCATGTAGGGTGAGGGAGGAGCCGGCAGCAAAGCCAGTCCTATCTCATCTAACAAGACTCAGTTCCAGTATTAGAACTATCCCAAGGGACCAGGGAATTCGATTCCTTGGCCTAGGGTTAGCCCAATACAGAAAGAGATTGGCAGCACCCTCGCTGCTGTCTCAGACAGAAGGAACAGAGTCTAGTGTCCGAGTCCCCCAAGCAATAGAAGAATTCTATTCTTCAGCTTAGGTTCTGCTGGCATAGGACTGTCTGCTAGGCCACAGAGAGCAGGCATCATATCATATAATGCCTTCAGGTGAGGCCTAAGGAGGTCTAGCCTCCTGCGTCGGTAGCCTAACCTCACCCGGGAATTTTCACCTAGCCAGTCGGCAACCGACCACAGACGGAATACTCTGATGTTCTGACCAAACCCAAAACCAGAATCTGCGGTTAAGGGAAGGTGCAGAAACACCATAGCCTAGATTTACCCGAATTCAATTCAAGGCAAATCTGACTAGGGTTCAGCCTAGGCCAACTCAGAGGGAGAAGAGATTGCTCTTAAATCTCCTAGGGAGATTAGTATCACTTTATAAAAGACTAGGAGGTATCAGTCTCCACTTAAATAAGGCGATACAAGAGCAATCGGGGACATGTATGAAAGTATACTAAAGCCTCTAGGCTAGTAGCCTAGAAGCGGTGAGAATCGATTACCTAAAGCACCGAAACTCTCTCGTATACTATCTCTGGAAGAGAAAAAATTTTGCAGTAATATCTTATATGTATAAAATACTGCCTAAAGCTTCAATAAATTACCACACTAGGAAAACTATATCATGCATGCAAGCAAGGGCTAGACACCTAGACTAGGAAGCCTAGCGTAAGTGAGGATCGGTTACCTAAGTGGCTGAAACCACAATACAATCGGCATAGTATAAGATTTCCTAGCAATGAAGGCTAAATAGCTAAATTTAATAAAGCAAAAAATACTGGGAAGGTTGTTCTGGCTGACTAAATGACACATACATAGCGAACGCCAGTGTCCATGACGTCTCTGCTTAGGCAACAGCTCTTGTTACGTTAAATCAAGGAAAAAAACTGGCAGGAGCTAACATTTATACAAAATAAAGATAATACTCAACTTTCCAGAGGCAGATGAGGTTGGAGAAAGCATCATAGCAGAAAATAATCCAAAAAATATCGTGAGAGCACTGGGAAACACCGAGTAAGGTTCGCTACGAAAGAAGGAATAAAAAGACGGCACCCAGACGTGACGTCATACAGGTACTTAACAGTAGGAGTAGAGCGTGCCTTAATAACGGCTCTCCTCCAATTCTTGACACTTTCCCCTCTCAAAGCGTAAACGCTATTAGGGGTGTAGATAGCTATGTGGCGTGTCAAGAATACGACCTCTGATATTATGCAATATCCCTAAAGGCAAAAGCAAGGGATATTCGCGCCAGGAGTTAGAATTCTGGATACCTTAAGTAAAATTCTCTGGGATGTATCACTGTAGTTAAATATAACCTAGGAAGCTACTATAAAGGAACTTCCATCAGGTCGACATGGCCTGAGCCAAAAAATGTTTCGGAGTACCAAATTTCGGTAGTACAGATCTTTTTAGCACTCGCCACTCTGATTCGATGGTATTGGTGTGCACACTGGGATCGTTCGGACTCACAAAGTTAATGCTATGATTAACAGTTTTGATCCTCGATATTACTATAGGCCTTCAAACATTCTGAAATTATTGTAGTTTCGGGATGGACGCACTAATAATATCGGGAGCAATGTCTTTTCCGAACAATCCTCGACAACCCTAAAAAAAGTCTCACGTGTTTCCCGGTCAATGCCGCCGATCACCCATTTGCCATAGACCTTGCTGCCAGCATTATATTTTCTTTTTCCGAATTTACTCTCGTCTATCTCGACGATATGTCCTGGTCCGCCAATTTTTTAGCTGTCCATCACTAAGATGTCCTCACACACGTCGTGACAGAAGTTGTACCAATCATCTAGTGTGTGAGAGGCTAACTTTTTGTACAATGGGAGAATCTGGTTCTGAGGAAAACCGTAAATAAAACTTGTTAACATTATAAATACATCTTCGTACGGTAGCTTTGATTGTGAAAAAAAGTTACTGCGGTTAGGGGCGATCTTCTTTCGGCAATAACTATATGAACAACACCAAATAACTTAGCTTTGCCAGTATTCGCTGATTTTCCATACTACTTTTAGCGCATATCACCGATACGACATTTTGCAAAAATGCCGGAAAAATAACTTAAAAGACCCATTTTATATAAATATTTTGTAAACTCATCACTTGTTGTAAAGTTCATAATCCTAAACATACTAGGGTCGACTGAATTGAAGAAAGATTCACAAGTATCTACACACTGAATAGTTGTCATCACGCTGCTTGGGTAAAGAATGAGCATTTCCGACCCTCGATTGGTGCTCCCGTTTCCGTATTTGAATTTTTAGAAAAAATTGGTTGTGATTGGGTAAAATATTGATCCCCAGGTCAAGTGGGGTTCCCTTGGGTCGTTTCAAATTGCCGCGGCCAATAATTAACTCAGTATTTCACCGCTATAGCGCTATTGATTCGATCAAACGTCATCTAGAGGGAATTCTAGGAACTGGGGGAGCAAGAAACTGCGTGGCAAGGTAGGGGGTGGGGTAAACTGGCAACCCTGCTCACTCACACCTCTCGGCTGAGTAACCACTTTGCCTTATGGCTCGGTAGAGAACGGACATGCTGCCCTTCTCTCCCGCCGGAGACTTGCCTTGATAGTTTTCCTGTTTCATTTTTTTTCTCCTGCGTGTGTTTTCATTTATCTTATATATTTATATATGGAAATATAGTTTTATGTTGTTAGATACTTGTAACTTAAGCCTTCCCCGCTTTAACATAATTCACAAGAGGCCTCTGCTATGTCATTTACATTTTAAGGGTTTTAAGGCTGCTATTAAACTCTAATGGGGAAATTATGCAGACATATATTCTTCATTACATAATGTTTTCTATTCACTGAAAAAATAGGCCATATCCTAAAGTAAATTAATCATTGATGTAGGTCTACACACACTCATGCATAAGTCTCTCTCTTATCCATTTCAATACGAACTTACATCAGAAAGCGTTTGTTAATTTTTTTTTTCCGTAAATATTTATATAGTTTTTATTGCAATATTTTTGGATTCAGGATACTGTAGTGTTGCATAAACTGCATAAAAATCACAATTAAACTAATTCATAATTTTACTGCCAAGTTACAATCCCTCTAATGTTGACATGTAGACCTTCCTTTCCTGCTACATTACCCTTATTCTAGGCTATTATGATTAATCTGTGGCTAAGTGGCAGCCGGTTGGGAGACTTCTTTCTCTGTGCCTACTCACACTAGTTTTATGTTGGTTGAATATTGTCTGGTGATTTCAGCATATTACTCACCCATAAATGAGTGAATAATTATTAGTAATTATCCAGGGGTATCCCATGTGCGTCGTCAGTTTTTTTAATATTGATATGTTGAATCAAACGCAGGTATATACATAACCCTTTAATGTATAATAAGAGGCTACATTACTCTGTGGCCATGGGGTTCCAAGTTCCAACTGAGCGTCGAAGGTCTCGTAAACAATCTCAAAACCAAACACCAAAAACAAACTTAAGAGCATGGCTCTCAAAAGACTTAATTCCTACTGCCATACAAAAGTAAAAAGAATCACATCAAATCTTTGAGGTAATCAATAAATGCTTGAACCCTAATATCAAAATACATTATTTCAGTTATGTACAATGTATGACATGTTTTATTCATGCAATATGATGCAATGTTGCACTCAATACACGTAACATTTGAGGTAATACAGTATATTATTACAGTAATACATAACAGTCTCCTCCCCCTTAACTTGACATTGTAAATATCTTTATAAATCTAATCTCTCAGGGGCCTTCCTCTATTAATCCCATTATGAAGCACTAAAACCTCATTTTGTACTGGTACATGAATTGGTTCTGAATCTACATTTGATGTTGGAGCATCTTGGTTATTCTTTGACTCATTTGATCTAACTACTTCTGAAAGTTTTCCATCTCTAACATTCACTTGCTCTACTGTATTTCTGTTTAATGGCTGTAATTGATCAACATGACGTTTAAACAATATTTCCACCAACATGAACATCATAATGTAAATTTTCAATCTCTCTTACAATCTCTCATGGTACCCACTTCTCTGGAGTGTAGTACGATCTTACCATGACATCAGATGAAGGTAAAAAATGGGTTACTTTTGGAAGATTTTCTAATTGTTTATACCATTTATCTTCTAAATCCCTTTGCAAACTTAGATACAACAAATCTAACTCACACCTAATTCACCTCCACATCAACAAATTTGAGGGTGTCACGCCTTTTGTGCTGTGCGGTGATGTTCTATAAGACAATAAAAACTTTGATACATGTAAAAATATATTACCTGAATTTGCTTCCCTACACTTCATATTGTGTTTAAATGTTTGAACAAATGTTTCAGCCTTTCCATTAGTAGATGGATGATATGTTGCTGAAAATGTATGCTTTATACCATTGACATTACAAAATTCTTTAAACTCTTGTGAGGTAAATTGTGGACCATTATCTGTAACAATTCTTTCTGGAATACCATGAGTAGAAAGAAAATGCATTAACTCTTTTATTGTGGCGTAAGACGTTGTTGACTTCATAGGTATGATTTCTGGCCACTTACTGTAAGCCTCTACTACTATCAAAAACAAATAATTTAAAAAAGGACCTGCAAAATCTATATGCACTCTTTGCCAAGAATACCTGGGTAACCCCTTTGGGTGCATTCTAGCAAAATGAGGATTTTCCTGTTGCATAACACAATTCATACAATTCCTTACATAAGATTCCACATCTTTATCTACACCTGGCCACCATACAAAAGTTCTTGCAATTGACTTTGATCTTACAATACCTTGGTGATCAGCATGTATTTCAGACAAAACCGTATTCCTCAGTGAATTACGAATAACTACCGTTGAACCTCTCATCCCTATTCCTTGTGTTACATTCAGTTCATACCATATATCCTTATGGGGTTTACAATTTTCCTTTTTTCCACATAAGTCCCTACCTATCATTAAACTCTCTAAAACCTCACTGAGTACTGGATCTCTCTTGGTACTGTGTGCTACATCTTTTGAAGTTATTGGTACATCATATACAGAAATTAACAGAATACTGTCATCATACTCTTCTGGAGCTTTGTCTACTAGTAATCTAGATAATGCATCTGCGTTACCCATCTTTGATGTTGGATGGTATTCTATATCATAGTGGTAAGCGGCTAACGTAATTACCCAACGTTGTAGTCTTGCAGCTACCAATGTAGACAAAGTTGCTTTTGGACCCAATATTGTTAATAAAGGTTTATGATCTGTAACAAGTGTGAACATTTTCTTACCATAAAGATACATATGGAATTTCTTAACTCCATACACTAATGCTAAACCTTCTTTTTCTATTTGAGAGTAATTCTTTTTTGCCTTGTTCATGGTTTTTCTGTTCCATCAGGCATTACATGAGATAGTACTGCATTTAAACCTATGTTTGATGCATCATATGCTAATTTAACTGGTAAATCCCTTTGATAATGTACTCGGAATGTAGTTGATGTTATTTCCTGTTTGATTCTTTCAAAAGATTCCAGACACTCTTTTCTCCACTTCCATTTTACACCTTTATTCAACAGATTATACAATGGATGTGCAATTGTAGACAAATTCTGAATGAAATTCCCATAAAATGTTACTAAACCTAGAAATGATTGTAATTCCTTAACATTTTCTGGTACTTTTGTTAATTTTACAGCTTTGATTTTCTCTTCAGTTTTGTGAATACCCTTGCCATTAACTATAAAACCTAAGTATTCCATTGAATCCACTTTTGAAATACATTTACTCTTATTTACTCTAATATAATGTTCCTTCAACTTCTTCAAAACTGTTTAGAATATTTTTTTATGATCTCTTGTGTCTTTACTAGCAATTAAAACATCACCTATAAAAATGAATACTCCTTGCATTCCTGAAAAAAATCTTATCCATAGTTTGTTGCCATATAGCTGGACTACTTGCAACTCCATAAGGTAATCTCTTTGGTCTAAACAAAACTAAGGATGCATTTACTTTACATAATTCTTGTGAACTTTTATCGAAGGGAAGCTGTTGAAATGCTTGTCTTAAATCTAATTTAGAAAAAACCGTGCATCCTGATATACCTGCAAACATGTCTTTCAGATTTGGTTTTGGATGTTGAGCTACTTGCAGTTGTGGATTCAATGTTACCTTTTAATCTCCACATAACCTAAACTGTCCACTTTCCTTCACAATAGGAACTAATGGTGTAGCCCAATCTTAATATGTAACCTTTTCCCAGGAACCTTCGTTTTCTAATCTCCTGATTTCTGTTTCAACTGCACTCTTCAATTCATACGGTACTGCTCTGGGAGCACAAAATCTGGGAGAACTGTCAGGTTTCAAAACTAAAATTGCCTTTGCGTTCTTTACTGTACCTACTTTATCTTCAAATACGTCTCGAAACTCTGATATGATATTATCCACAGATATTTCATTTTTGTGTTCATCCTGTCTACCTGTAACCTTCAAAATACTTGGCCAAACTAACTTCAAATACTGTAGTCAATCTAAACCTAGCAAAGTTTGTCTATTACCTTTTAATACTGTTATTGGCATTCCCTCTCAGTTCTGTTCTTTGTACTGTATTTTTACGTTTGAAGCACCTATTATCTGAATATCAAAATCATTATAACCTTTCAATTCTCTATTTGGACCTTCTAATGAGAAATTAGGAATGCTTTTAACCGTTTTCTCAGACATAATTGATACATCGACCGCTGTGTCAACTTGCATCAAAATTGGTTTACCATTGATGATTACTTCTACCATGATGTTTCTTTGCACCTTTGTTGACGGAATTAATGTGAAACGCAAAATCTGTTTCTGACCTAACCTGATTATCATGAACATTTTCCGCATTATTCTCTTGACCAACAGTATCAACTGTAGCATTTATTTTCTGTGCGTACTATTTAGGGACTCTACAAGCATTTGCAAAATGACCTATCTTTCTGCAATTCTGGCATGTTTGTCCAGTAGCAGGGCATTTCTTTGCTTAGTATGCAAGATGATCAGTTTTGCCACACCTATAACACTTGAGTTTTTCCTGTTGTTTCTGTGTATAAGCCTGATTCTGATATTTATGAACATTAGTGTTAGGCACTTTTCTTTGACTAGGCTCTGACATATTCCTTCTCTGATTCTCATTGGTTTTTCACTTAGAACCTACTGTATTAATTTTAGAATTTTCCATTCTATTGCTTGTAGAACTACCTATTATGTTACTTTTCCTCTTTGATGTTTCTAAAGCTCAGCCTGTTATCAATACCTTTTCTAATGTTAAATCTTTATCTTACAATAATTTCTTTCTTAGCTCTTGTGATGTGCAATGTGCAATCACTTGATCTATGATAACATTTTCTAACTCTAGAAATTCACATGAAACAGCTAAATTCTTTAGTCTAGTCACAAATGCATCTAAACTTTCATTTTCTTTCTGATAAGACTGCGCTGAAAACTGGTATCTTTCAAAAACATTAATTGACCTGAGGAGCAAAATATGTGGTAAGAGCCTTAATTGCAGCTTCACTTGTGTCATCTGTAGGCTGCAAAGTCTTAAACACTTCCCGAACTTCCCTACCTGCTGTATGAAAAACTTGTCATTACTTATGTTTATATTCATATTTTACTGTATTCACTGCGATATATTGGGCTGAAATAACAACAATATGTGTGGGAACACTAGTTCCAATTAGTGAATATTTTTTTTATCCTTTTATCATTACGTTGAGGTTTTTTTTTTTTTTGTTTGCAGCTGTTATTCACACTTTTTGTTACTTCGTTGTTTACTTGACTTTTTTTACTTCAATCATGCTGAAGAAGGAGTATTCTATTAAGCGAGGACTTATTTCAAAGTCAATGAGAAGCTCATCCTATCTGAAAAAGAAAAGAAGCAAATTATACAAAAATTTTGAAAGCCTCACCAAAAAAGATTTATTGAAATATTAATGAGGTAGTCAATGGCAAAATGTCCAAAGGTTTGACTACATGGGAAGGACATTGCTACCTATGCATTACATTTTGTACCACTTGGGCACAATTTTTTCTCATTAATATAATTTCCTTAACCAGAAAACACACCACGTTATTTTCACGTTGCATTATAGTGAAAATTAGATGAATGGTATTTTCTACGCTGTGACGTCGCGAGCATGACGTACGCTACTGTCAACAAGTTTAATTGATTTAAAATAGTTCTCCCGAGGTTTCAGAGAAGAAATCTTAATGTTAAAGGGAGCGGTTAAGGGGTAGCTACAGCATTAGTAGAGAGTCTAAATACAAAAGGAAGAATAGGATATAACTGGTATTCATTGGATAAGTGTGGTGAAATCAGAGACCTAAGATAAGATATAGATATATAAAGGATATTGCAACATTTTTAGTTTCTTCATCATCAAAATTAATAAAATTTATATAAGAATCAATAAAATGATTATCAATAAGAATATTACTTTGTATAATTAAAATTATTATTAAAATAGAATGAAGTGTTGGTTGTTGTCCACTCAATAGAAGACACAGAGGTAAGCCATTGGCGCTGGCGAATTGAGCGAACAGCCTTTCACTCTGAACGCTGACACAACACTGAGCATTGCAACAGAAATCGAGCCGGCCCATCAACACATTGGTGGTACGGTTTCGTGTTGAAAACGTCGTTTCTCAACCATCTATTCAATACTGCAAACATCATGAACCTTAGTCTGTAATGGGCCTTATTCTTCGAGTGGAAAATGATGTTTCCTTATGGATAGAGAGAGAGAGAGAGAGAGAGAGAGAGAGAGAGAGAGAGAGAGAGAGAGAGAGAGAGAGACCTCTTTGTTCTTCTCAATGGTACAGCAGATGTTCTGGTTTCCAACACCTAACCCTCAACCCCGCCCCATTCCTCCTAGTTAATTACTAACAGTAAAACCATTCTTTCCACAGATGCCTCGATCCCTTTCATATTCAAATCTATTCAATTGAATGTATTCTACCGAATAACTACATCATGGGTAAATAAATTAAAAGAAAAGGCAATCTCAGTATAAAGCGTTTATAGTTGTAATAAGTATAAACAAAATAATTAAGATGGAACCAAAGAGTTTTCTTTAAACGTAAATTTCTATACATAATCATTTTATTTTCTTTCCAATATGCTCCC
This sequence comes from Palaemon carinicauda, assembly GCF_036898095.1. Lineage (NCBI taxonomy): Eukaryota > Metazoa > Arthropoda > Malacostraca > Decapoda > Palaemonidae > Palaemon > Palaemon carinicauda. The sequence goes on from NC_090732.1 coordinate 74,076,367, forward strand.
ATAATAGTGAAAACCATCTTATTTGATTGTGATACAATGACTTTTAAGTAATTTTATATTTCATGCAAGATTTGAAACGAACGAATATAATTCTTCAGCTTTGCGGCATTGAATCAGAAAAGACCAAAACATTAACCATTTTATTCATAAAGCTTTTGATAATAGTATCTATAAGATATATGGATAATAATTGGTCCTGGAACAAAACGATTGATGGATATCCAGAAAACCATTTTGATTTCAGATAATTAAGCTTTTCGTAAATGAAATCTGAAAGAAGAGAAAGAACATAATTCTAATTGCAGAACTTTTTTAGTTTTATTACCATTTACTAAATGGTAAAACGCAACTGATATATATATATATATATATATATATATATATATATATATATATATATATATATATATATATATATATATATGAGTCTGTTGAAAATTGAATAAATATCAATTTACAATGTAACTAAACAAAAATAGTTCAAAGAAATTTTATCAAAGAGGAAATTTAGAGTATTGAGCTTGCAACTTATTCCATCATCCTGAAATGGCAACACTCTCTGTAGCCTACTTGAGGTGTTTATATACCTGAATCAGTCAGACCCGGTAATTTGATTATCTCTCAATGATAACTTCCGAAATCTCCTCTATATTGCACAATCCTTTGTGCTTCATTGCATCTCCCAAAAAGAACCGTCCGAGATTTCCATGGGGGAAATATGGCCCAGGATAATATTGCCCCCTATGGGCCAAGATTCCCCCTTTGCTTGGTGGAGGTAACCGTTATTTCGGACGGGGGGAAAAACAGACAATTACACTGGGTCTTAAAGATAAGTAATTAATTTCTATAATTTTAATGTTTTTAGATTACGCAGTTCAACATTACCTCTTGCCAGTATAAGTCTGTGATCTGGGAACGGGGTCTGGGGCTTACCCCCAGCTAGGGGTTTTGACCTGGGAAGAGGGTCCGGGGGTTTGCTCCTGGCTAGGGGTTGTGACCTAGGAACTTCTAAGTTACGTTAGGTGGGTTTGTTGGGTTCTGTACCCTTTTCTACCTTTTTATATTTGGTTTAAAGGGTATATGGAAAAATGCTTTAAAATACACGTTAATATTATCGTAGTATTGCTAACGTTAGCAATGGCATAGTAATGTTGGTAACGTTGCGTAACATTGTATATATATATTCCTAATATCTTGTCAAACTTACCGTGATTATTTAATTCATCAAAATAGTTTCTCTGTAAGGAAGGGTGGGGGAGAAATGGCCTAGGGAGGGGGAAATATCTTAGGGCTGAAATTCCACCTGGGGGAATAACAGCCTGGTCTGCTTTTCCCGGGGGAAATCGATCCTAGGCTAATTTTCCCATAGGGAATTTTAGTCAGGGGGAAAAATTTTCCTGCTACACTGGATTTAACTGGGATTTCATTATTTTGGCTTGATTAAAATCCAAGTAATTGTAAGTCAAGTGGTAACAATTGGGTTCCTTCCTTCAGTGTAAAATGCGTCTCAATTAATCTAATTGTAAGGAGTGATTTCTACTTTGAAGTATAAGAAAAATCTTATTTAGATTATTTTTGAATGAAACCTCTCGCCTATATCGATGTAGTCAGTTACTATAAAACGACTTAAGTATTACTAATAGATGTAAATTCTTTCTTTTATCGTTTACAATTCGTTATAAACTGAATCATGTTTCTTTCCTTTCAGTTTCTTGAAACCTTCAAGTTGACTCCAAAGAGAAGATTAATACCTCTTATTTGGACTTACGTCATTGCAAAAGGAATCACTTAATTCTTGTCAGTTATAGATATTTATACTAACAGCTCAAATGTGAACTTATTTCTTAATTAATATAAACATATTTCAATGCTGCCCTTCAAGATATATATCAAATTAAAATGTTTTCTCTAAAAAACGTATAGTTAACAGTGTTTGTGACATCCCTCAGGTTTGTTGAATGTGAGAGTGTTGGTGCTTAACTTCTCCAAGCCTTGATCCGGAAATTGGAGCGGGGAGGTTTTCCTGGAATCATTTCCTGCACATTAATTCAAATTATAATTTTTTAGTGGTCCTTCAAACCGAAGCTGACACCATTGATTTATGGAATCATGAAATTTGATACTTTGTAAATTCATTCGTAACATATCACAAAACTCACTTGGTCAAGTCGGACCATAAAACACGCACACTGTCTATTTTGGAAAATGATCAAGTCCTTACTTTGATAGGCAAAGAAATGTATTAGGAGCTAATATTTGTAGTAGCCTATCCTTTAACGAACAAATGCAAATTTATAACCAATTGTTTTTAGCCAGAAAGTTCTACCCTGAAGGAGTTCTTGAGCTCTGGTTTGTACGTTTTAGCTATGCAAAATACCAATGATTAGTAAAAGGGGTTGCTGGGTTGCTTTCTGTTCCAAACAGTATTGTAACATTGGATGTTTAAACCGGCTGATTTGTGTTTAAGAAACTCGTTAATTTACTTACCTCATTAAATTTAACTTGTGATTACTTACCTTTCAGTTGACTGTAACAGCCATTGAAAGCCTTTTAATTCTTATGTATGTTTTTAATATTTTATGCCAGACTATAGTATTTCTTTGGAATTTCTTTTACCTGGAGGTGCAAGAATACTGTTTGTACTTATATAAGCACCATTTAGAACCTGCGGAAAAAGCAATTGTCTCTCGCCTTTATTGCCTTAAAAAAGTGAATGCTATACGAGAAAGATCCTCGAAACAGCAACAGACATAAATAAGTTATATCGTCTCCTGAATGGCATAATGGGAAATGTAAAAGAAAAGAAGCTACCTGATGGATACAGTGACCAGGAACTAGCAAATACTTTTCTAGTATTCTGTAAAATCAAAATTGAAAATATAACCAGTTCATCTGTAAATACTCAACATCAGATTAATGATACACCAGGCACACAGACAAAATTAATAAGATTTAACAACATAACACAAGATGACATCATCAGAATTATCAGGAGAGCAATATCTGAATTAATTGGGGAGAGAGACTTTTGTAGTCTAGCCGAAATAATAATGAGAATAGCAAATGCAAGCATTGATGAATGTAAGTTTCCTAAATCTGAGAATATGGCTATAGCCACACCAGTTCTGAAAAATGCACTGGACTACCAGGAATTAAGCTCATATAGACCTATTTCAAATCCATCCTTTGTCTCAAAAGTGCTAGGATATGTAATTCTTGAACAACTAGTCAGCCACTTAGAAGTAATAGAAGCTTTGTCTGACAACCAATCTGCTTACAGAAAACTATACTTTATGGAGAGAGCCCTCTACTCTGTTGTAGATATGCTAGAAATGACGGAGGAAAATAAATGTGGTATCTTAATACTGCTCGATCTCAGTGCTGATTTTAATACAGTGCTGCATGAACTGCTACTACATGATCTAAGGTTCATCGGCGTTGAGGATGCAGTCTTCGAATACCTAAAAGACTACTTAGCTGGTAAAAGTTATTGTGTACAAATTGGAAACTCTTCTTCATTTTATGAACCCTTAAACAGAGGGGTACCCCAGTGGAGTGTACTTGTCCCAATCTTATCTTGTGTCTATCGAAAATACTACAAATGCCTGGCGTGAAGTTCAAACTATTTGCGTATGGCACACAATTTTACTTCTCATTAAATGATATAGATGACACTACTGAAACTCTAAACCCAATCCTTGATAGTGTTACAAAATAGGTGACATTTAAACAACTAAAATTAAATGAGAACAAACTGAATTCTTAATGGTGTGTAAGAGAATCAGTATGAGAAACTTGGGTGATATTCAAATGAACATATAATGATGACTCGGTACCCATATCTAGTAAAGTTCAAGATATAGGTGTAATCCTCGACTGTAACCTCCCTCTAAATGCCCAAACAAATAATGTAATAAAATCTGTTGGTTATCATCTAAGAGATTTTGCGTTTATAGAAAAGTACCTGGACGAAAATTCTGTAAAGAAACTTGTGATAAACTGTGTTATTGCCAGGATTGACTACTGCAACTATATCTGTTACAATTTATCAAAAGTGCAGCTTAAGAAATTACAAAACATAATAAACAGAGGAGTAAAACTGATAAAAGGTGTCCCACCTAGAGAATTGATTTACACTGGCTGCTGATAAAAGCAAGAATTGAATTTGAAATATGTAAAATAGACCACCAAGTTATCAGAACCGGTCATCCAAAATACTTAAGAAAACTGCTGCATATTGCCCAGCCAACAAATCGTGTCGATACGAGAATAGTTACAGATGGCTTCAAACTACTGTAACCTAGATATATGTCTACTGTAGGCTCCAGAGCCTTTAAATATGTGGCCCTAATACTATATGATAAGCTCCCACGAGACATCCGAATGATTGAAGACATTTAAGTTTTCAAGGCAAAACTGAAGACTTTCTTATTTCATGAGTCCTTTGACAGTGACGATTCAACAGTAAATGAACAATATGTGATATGAAACGTTAAATACTCTGAATGAACAAGGTAAAACGTCAGTGGAGGTCTTGTAGAGAGTTGGGTTCCCCTGCTATATGGGACTGGAAAAGCAGTCGTCAAAGTAAAGTAAGTAAGTAAAGTATTACGTTGCAATGTGAATGTGAACTTCAATCACTGATATATTTATCTAATACCTGAGCATATTCTAAAAAGTTCTAGAACTCTCCTAGTGGAGAATAAATTTTCATTTGTTTTTACTTTTTGTTTTTTCCCAAATCCTGAGAGAGAGAGAGAGAGAGAGAGAGAGAGAGAGAGAGAGAGAGAGAGAGAGAGAGAGAGAGAGAGAGAGAGAGTTGTTAATCTTATGGTTGTTTGTAGTGGGAGAGACTATTGGAATAATTGAATGTTTGTTTACTTTTTATTTAGGTTAGGGCAGTGGTAAATGTTTCGGAATGAATGCTTTTTTTGATTGACTGCAACTTGAGGCAGGTGTGTGCGTGTGTGCACGCTGGATTTATATATTTATTTGATTTCAACCAGCGTTGGAAGTTATTATTTATTTTTTGAGCCGTGATTCCTCCTTGAATTGAAGATAGTGTTGATGGCCTGGATTGTTCTAAATGATTTCCATTTGACTGCTCTTTGAAACGAAAGACCTATTGATCACCAAACTTGGAATTTGTTCTGGATCTGTTTACTACAGATGATGATGCTTATGATGAGTAGGACGACTTATTGGATTGGAAATTTAAATACACTAATATCAAGTTAATATGAAAAGATTGATTGTGCATTCAGTCATTTTGAATGAGAGTCAGTGTTGCCATAGTATGGCTTTCCAACCGAGTTGTGGAGGTGGACTTTAAGGGACTGTTAGCCCTCTGTGGACGAAGGTGTCCACACACATATATTATATATTCAAATGTTTTTGTTTGTTGGTTTTAGTTAGTGTTAAGATTTTGTGATTTATTTTGAGATTTTATTGAATTCAGTTTATTTTAGTGTTAAGTGATTACTATAGTTTCAAGGTTATAGTTATAAGTGTGGTTGCTGGTGCTTTTTTTTTTTTTTTTTAGAATATTCTAGACTATAAGGAAATATAGTTTTAAGGGAATGTTTAGTTTTTTACCTTTTGTTAAAGAGTCTGGTTTATGTATTTTAAGAGGAAGGTTTGTTTTGTTGAGGCAATTGTCAGTAGGTGTGATTCAGGGTGTGGGGCTTGTTTTTGATACATGCTGCCACATCCTGCAGCGTCTGTTTTCCATCACACCCTTAATGTGCTCTTCCTAACAGGGGGAAAACAGTAGACCTATAAGCTACAGTGAGTAGGCCTATGGATGGAGGTTTTATTTATGGTAACAATATAGGTATATATTTATCCATATTTTTTTTTCTAAGTTAAGACTCCTATAAGGGTAATGAGAATATGATACTTATGATACAATAAATAAAAGCTGAATACTAGAATTAACAGCCAAGATAGGCCTACAGACATCAAACAACTATTTAGGACTATTTTTCTCCAAGCGCCTTCTGAGCCCATTTAATGATTGCACTAGTAATTAATTAGTGGCCATTAGTCAGAGATGGGAGGAGACTTTCAGCTCCATCCATTTTCCTTATGTTAAAATAATGAGACCATTTAGTGATTCAGTTTTTCTGGCGTCGCTCTTTATTATGGTTTCAACTTGGGGGAAAAATTCTCTCTTATCATCGACTTCAGCTGATGATGATGATGATGATGATGAATTAGAAGAACCGATGAATCTAACATTAATTGGGATAGAAATTAGAGGAAACATTATTCAACATTCATTTCAGACAACCAAAAATTTGTACAAGGATTTTCTGTAATTTATAATTGTTCCAAACGAACAATTGTGGTGGCCTGTTGGTATCTGGTAACCGCCAGACTGGGGTTCGAGTCCTACTCAAACTCGCTAATTCCTTCGGTTGCTGCAACCTCACCATCCTTCTGAACTGAAGAGAGCCTATAGGTCTATCTGCTGAGTCACCAGCAGCCATTGCCTGGCCCTCCTTGCTCCTAGCTTAGGTGGGGAGGGTGGGGGGGGGGGGGGCGTGAGCACTGATCACATGTATATAGGATCAGTCTCTAGGGCATTGTCTTGCTTGATAATTCAATGTCACTGTCCATTGGCTCTGCCATTTATGAGCGCCCTTTAAACGAAATTGAAGATTCCTCTATTCATCAAAATCCTTTTCATCTATGACTGTGGTTCCCAACCTTTCAAATATGGCCACCCATCTTAGAACAAGCAATCAGGAAGCGACCATAATCCTTAAAATATCTTAAATATGCATTCATTTTTTTTTGTTCGACAAACTGCCATATATTGCGATTATTGAATTATAGATTATTTATTCGTGAAGTAACCATACATTCCATAAATTCATGATCAATTTTAAATTTGTTCATGTAAAATTCCAAATCTTCTACAGAAATTAATTAATTGGAAATCAGTTCAAAATTATTTGAACACAAATTTCCACCGTTATGTAAAGTATATTTATGAACTAACCTTAATGAGACGTCTGTTATTGCAGTTTTTAGTCAACAATTCTATCCTGGGCTCTGTTGTTGATATGGCTCACTTCAAGTTGTCTTCCATATTTAATTGATTTCGGTACTTGTTTCTTAGGATAAGAAATTGAGAAAATGTTGCTTCACATAAGTAAGTTATTGGGAACGGCAATAAAGTCCTTATTGCGATTTCTGATATTAATGGGAATTTTTTTAAACTTTTTGCCCAAAACTCTTGTAGTTGCAGTTCACCGAACAATGATTTAGCTTCAAAATTGCTTTTTAAGTCAATGTACTCTTCTTCTGCTGCTTCAAGGACATCAAATACACTGGCATTGAAAGGGTAGAATGTAAGGGAGAAAGATTTGCAACATTGACCAGAAAAATAACTTCTTATTTGAATAGTAAGATTTTCCAAATGCTCTTGTATCAAGCCATATAAGTCATCAATGTTAATACTATTAGCCGTTTCTTCAACAAATTGGGCAAGTGTTCTGGACATGCATAATTTCTTGTGGTTAATTTTTGTGATCCAGAGTTCTTAAAAGACCATATCTTTTCAGACAAAGGTATTATCGTACTTTTCTCACCCTGTAATCGTGTAGTATCACTATTAAATATCTCAAAAATGTCGAACAGATGTGTCATTTTGCACAACGTAAATTCATCCGTAAACAATGATTCATATTCCCTTGTATTTTGAGAAGCTAGAAATATTGGCACCTCTCCTCTCAATTGAAAAAATCTCTTCAATTCCTTTCCTTTCGAGAGCCACCTTATCTCTGTGTGAAACTGTAGTACTTCATGCATTGAAACTAACTCTTCACATAAAACTTTGGAGGGCCATGTTGCAGGTGGGCTTGATTTTAACGGCATTCACGGCTTTAATCACTCGGTTATGCACTTCTTTGAATGGTTCAGGTAATGCCTTGGTAGCTAATACTCGTCGATGAATCATACACAGAGTCCCAATTACTTCTGGAGTCACTTTTGTAACTAACTAACGATTGGAAGCCAGACTTACAGACGAGCATTTTGTACAAACTCCGCACAATTTCTCATATTCGATTGAATGTTCTTTGAACAAATCATAATTCTGTTAAACTTCAAGTTTACTACTACACAATTTTGCTAAACAAGGTTTACAACTAAACAATTCTGCTAAACTTCAGGTTTACAACACAATTCTGCTAAACTTCAGGTTTACTACTACACACACATGAGAGAGAGAGAGAGAGAGAGAGAGAGAGAGAGAGAGAGAGAGAGAGAGAGAGGAGAGAGAGAGAGAGAGAGAGAGGGGGGGGGGGTGACAAACAAATATAGTCATGGGCAATTCTGCACTAAGATAGACATAGATACGTGATGACAGGTCGGGATATCGCGTCAGTCCTAAATGGAAAGGCAACTCTCGACCATTCCTTGAGCTAACTACCATATCAAGATTTAGCAATAATAATAATAATAATAATAATAATAAGAAGAAGAAGAAGAAGAAGAAGAAGAAGAAGAAGAAGAAGAAAAAAAAAAGGTGCTTTTTCTCTCCATCTTCCTTATTCCAACCACTCGATCCTCCCAACTGAAACCGTACTTTATCCAATGATGCTGACTTGTACCTCTGCATCCAAGGATATTTACTTCTCAATAAAAAAAAAAAAAAGTTCCTTTTCTTTCCATCTTCCTTATTCCAACCACTCGATCATCCCAACTGAGACCGTACTTTATCCATTGATGCAGTCTTGTACCTCTGCATTTAAGGATGAAAAAATATCAGCAGCAGTAGTTGAAGTTAACATAGGCTTACAAAACAAGAAATCTTCTTTAATTTTTCCTTTTTATGATAACGAACATACACAAGAAGTTGTGAAAAGTTTGTCACATCAGTAGTTTCATCAAGCCATATGCTGAACAGCTCAGCTGGAGTTTCTTTTAATTGTTGAATAATTTGAATTGCAATATCCTCAGACATATCTGTTATCCTTCATTTTATCGTATTGTTTGACACGGATAAAGGCAATTATTTATTTACTACTTCAGAACCGATCATGAGACGCACAATATCTTTGGTGCATGGAAAAATAAGATTTTCAGCTATTGTGTTTTTTTTTATCATGCTCTATTCCTAATGCAACTGTGTATGAAGCTTCAATGGCAGCTAAATTTTTGTTTTGGGACAATCCACTGCTATCAAACCGGAGGCTTATGACACCAACAACTTTTGCTTTAAAAACGTCAATACTTTTATCTTTCAAATCGGGGTGCTTAGTTTGAAGATGTCTTCATAGACTCGTGAGCAAAAACTTCCCAACATACCACACACTGTAGTCTTTCCGTAACTGCAATAACTATGTCGGTGAGTTCCCATCGCTGTACTTTCTATTTCTTACACTCAATTTTTAAGGGTTAAGAATCACTCAAATAACACCAACCACGCATCACTACAAGTACGAGTATAACACTAGATAAGTGGGAGGAGTGACACTGGTGGCGTGACCATAACAAATCAGAAACCAAACGTTGTGTTGAGTGACTTAAGGAACTGTTACATTTAGTTTCATACTATGATGAAAACGTGGATTAATATAGGGAACATTTTCTCTCGAATCATGATAGTATGATCCTAAGAACAACTCTAGGCACTCCAAGATAGGTAATATATTGAGTTTTAGGTGTCCGTGATGTCAAAGAACTGAGAGACCGAAAGACTGTTGGAGCCTAACCTACATATGACCCAACCTATTCAGTTATTTAACCATTTATGTAATGCTCTTGAAGGGATTTCAGAAAGCATTGAATTCAAATTGTTTCAACATTCAGGAAATATAGATGCTTTGGTATGTTACCTATTGTGCAAACATGCAGCAGATTCTATTAAAGATTTTGGTCGTCTAAAATGCAAAAATAACTGTTGCTGATGTGTTAATCCCCTTGTAAAGAATTTATATAAATCTATAGGTTTTTCACCGTGTTTTATATAAAATCATCATTAAGCTTAAAATCAATCGGCGACCCCATGGTTTTAGTGTCGAGACCCCATTTGGGGTCCCGACCCACATGTTGGAACCACTGATCTATGAGTTGATAATAAATATAATTGCATAGCAAAAAGACAATGATATTGACGACAATATATGAAAAAGTTAAAGAAAGAACAGAAGAATCGACCAGGTTTGGACATTTCCAATTTCGAATCCATTTCCTCATCATCTTGGTCAGAAACTTTCCCAACATTAACCTAAGGACAACCTCGGTCTTTCAATCACCTATATTTCTTTAGTGGGAATTTTGAGGGATGGTATTTCAGGAAGGAGAAAGTGAGGAAGGATGAAGAGGAACTTATTGCCTACATATTATGTCCTATGAATGGCAGGAGACCTTATGGTCTCCCTCTCAAAGATAGGATTAGTGAATTGCTTTATAAAACGGAGCAGTTTATTAATAAACCTTAATGGATTGGAGACTAACCTCTCATAGATGATGACATGAAACTCAATATTCCTAGCTTTATGAAATTATTCTCCCAATATTCGATATCTTTGAATATTATTTTTGGAAAAATCATGTTACAGTAAATTATATATTTTTGGTCAAATTTATTTAGGAATATTAGTCCAAATCAATTATTAAAACTACACTGAACTCGTCCTGGAACCAGTTTCTCAAAAGTAAAACTGGTGGTCATATTTTTTTCTTCTTTTTGAGATTCTGAGAGGATCAAAACTTTATGTTTTTGAAAACTTTATTGCATATGCAATCAGGAAAGTATCTATTTAGGTTAATATATATTTTTAGAAGTTTGCAAGACAACGTAGGCCCTTCTTCACAACCCTATCAAAGACAAGAGCTTCTCAACATGACAGGGAACTTAACACCAATAAACATTTTGGAAAATCAACATTAATTTGATTATTACTTTTCTCTCTGTTAATGAAACGGACTAAATAGGCTGAGGAACCATATTGGAACTAAGCATGGCCTTAAACCATTATTTCTTACAAGCTAAGAATGAATCATCAACCAAGATAATAACTGCTTTTAATGTACACTCAAAGAAACTAATTTTAAATGGTTCTGATTAATGTAAGAACGTTATGCTTAATTGTCTTATTGAAAGTGCTTTTGAAGGCACTACTGTACTTTTATAGATGTTGGTATTAGTTTTAGATAATACTTATGTATAAGATGGCTTTTATTTACAAAATAAGATTTCCTTATAATCTAGTATGCTTATTTGATTACTATGTGTTATTTTAATACTATTTGTACATAACTTGCTTTAACACAACTTATGTGGTCTATGACAATGTATTTCAATATTCGGCAAGAGTAATTTTTACTCACTATATTTTAAGTAAATACTTTCTGATTTTGTGATATTCTTTTATTACTGATGAATTATTTTAATTACAAAGTTTTAACCGATTTGATGATTCCTAAAACAACTTTTGTATGTCTAAAATAACAAATATTTTAACTATTTATAAGATGATTTTACTAATTGTAGATTCATATTTCATGAATACTCAATGTAAATATTGGAAATCAAGAATTATTATTATTATTATTATTATTATTATTATTATTTTATTATTATTATTATTATTATTATCAAACTGAAAACTAATCATCAACTTAATACTAAAACACGGACAAAATATGGCTCTTTTGTAGGCCTCCAGTTCCATTAAATGTATTGTTTTCTCGTTGTTTTCTTTTGGACGACATGACTATCTGACAGCTCACCGCACACACAACTTACTTTCACAATAAACGATATTTTACATTATTGTTCCTATGTACTGTACAATATGAATAAAATTTAAGAATCAACTAAGTCTATATGTTTTATACAATAACCACTAACCATTTTCATACAAAGTTCTGCTAAAAAAAGGACCAAAGCGGGAGATACACACGTGAGGAGAGATGATGTAAGATTGACAGTTGAATAAGTGACACATGGACTTCCAAAACAATATAAATGAGCTAAATCATTTTTCTAGATATAACTATGATAAAGCTTAAGTTGTTTCAATAAGTCAAAATGGGAAGAAAGATTCTGGAAGTTTATTATTTTGTTGTGTTATCAATGACACTTAATTAGACTTTTTCCAACTGTCCTGACTTACATTCAGAGGATACCATTCAATTTAGGACAATCAACTTATTCCTGGCTAGCCTATCTCTTGCAACCCAAACCTTGGTATAGGCTATTACCGTGTCCCTCATTGGCATAGGCTAATACTCAAAGCCTAGTCTTCATTTGTAGTGGAGGTTGAGGGGAAGGCTGATTCCCGTTTTTTTTTTTTTTTTTTTTTTTTTTTTTTTTTTTTTTTTTTTTTCTTTCTTTTTTTTTTTTTTTTTTTACTTCTCATAAGTACTTGTACATTAACAGGTACTCCAAAACAGTACCCTGTAATACAAAAAACTTCATTTAGGACAACAATCCTACGTCAAACAACATGCAATTCGTAACCTAGGTTATACTGTACTCCTACAAAACCTACTGTTTACGCTGTATATTTACCCTGGCAAGTCAAGATTGAACACTTTCTCAAAATCTTGTAATAACATTGGATATCTTAACTTATGGTTGGTGGCACAATTCCAACCACATGTAAGCTTAGCCTGAAGCAATTTTAATGTATGTAATATTATTGTAACCTTCCTTCATAACTCTCTAATTTTAAACGATAACCACAAACGAACAATATGAAGTGTCATTAAATCATGTAAATTATAACTACGAGAAGTCCATACCTTTTACAATGGAGATTAATAATAATACTGATAAAAATGATAAGGGGAGCAACACCTTTTCCCCTCCCTACTCATCATTGTCGTCTCTAAACTCGCCCTACACATCTACGCCCGAAGCTCACAGAACTACGCCTTTGTTTACCTTTTTGCACTCACGCACGAACACTCTATCGTAGACACAGCAACTCCTTTGTTACACTTACTTTTCGCATCGCTTATGCACACTTGTTCTCTATACAAGCTCAACTACATGTGTCTAACTTAACATCTAGACAAAATTTAAACCAATTCGTATATTCTATCCTTTAATCATCAATGGAATTACCCTTCAGTTAAATTAAGGATTTCTTTCATTATATCGTCACTAAATAGAAGCATCAAAGACTAAAGGTTTACCCCTGCATATGTTGGTTCTTTTCATCAATGTGTGTCGAGATAAGTTATAGCACTAGTTTTGTATATAATTATAGTACTGCTGATTTATAAGTAGCTTATTTTACCTCATCAGTACCAATTCAGGTCTGAATCAAATTTTTGGATGTTTGCCCATTGCACCAGCAGTTTGCTTAATAATTATTTGAATCATCAATTTTCAGTATGTCAGAATAGGTAGGTTTACTTTGTATCAGTTCCCCTGGAGATGCAAAATTTCTCATTGTATTTTGTACAAGATCCTGCCTCCAACTAACTACTTATAACAATATAATGTCTTGACCGTAAGTCTCGATTTCGCACTTCAACACACCAAGACTTACCTGTCCGTAGATAGCCAAGCGAACGACCTTTGACCCAGAGTTCAACCCATTCATTCGCGAGCTGCCGCCCTGACCTGACGGACAACCTGCATTACTCTGGCTCACCCTAAATCTCACAAGAAACAAATATATATATATATATATATATATATATATATATATATATATATATATGCATTTTTGGCTGGAATACAAACTGCGAAACAGATGGAAGAGACACACGTCCCAAGTTCCCTAATTGCTCCAGACATCTTCACGCCTGGAGCAAGCGCTGCCCAGAGAGATTTAGGAGGATAGCTGCAATGAAGAGCACTATCCCTACAAAACAACCTAAGCCAGCTAAGATGCAACAACCCAAGGACCAGCGACCTCCTCGCCAGAGAAGACAGCGCCAGCCTACCACTGTTCCTCTGCCTGCACCTGCCACCCAACTGCAAGCAGTACCTACTTCTTAACCTGCAATTCCACCTCCTCCTCAACCTACATCTTCAAACCCACCTCAAACCCTGGCTCAACAAATCAAGTCACTAACCTTGAAAGATCTTAAACCCATCGCCTTCAAAATCCTCACCAGAGTCTTCTCCTTATCCTCAACCCCCACCTTCCTGCAGCTTCTGCAACAACTTCACATTCCAGCCACCTAGCAGGGATAAGCTTTTTGCTTAAACCTACTCCTTTTTTCTGACTGAAGAAAAAAACTTCTCTCCTCTCCCAGTCTCTCCTACTTACTGGGTCTTGCTACTATCAACACTTTTTCTCTGACTAAAACTTTTTCATTTCATGGACCTTAAAAGGAGTCTCCTTTTTCGAGTTACCTCCCTCCCTTTCATGTCTGATGTCAAATCTCTCCTAAAATAATTCATCCTCCACCTTTTCATGTTAGAGTTGCCCTTTTCAAAATTCACCCCTTGCTTTTTAATGTTGCAGTTTTGGCCTCCTTCGGGAGACCAAAGTACGAAGTTCTACGCAGTCCTGAAGCATGTCACACAACTTTGATCTGTTAGTAGCATCTCTTGCCCAGTAAAGTAGATATCACATATATAAAGTGTATAAATATGTCCAGGCGTAGAGCATGCCATGTACTACTGTACGTAAAATATATATATATTTTTTACTTATAAATGTGATTCTGCTAAAAAAAGGACTGAAGAGGGAGGTATACACAAGAGGAGTGAAGATGCCGCAAGACAGAGGCTGAGTGACGGGCAGCGTTTCCATTTCTGATGTAAAATATGCACTACATGAACTCCCAAAATACATCAGGAAGGAGCTATTTTTTTTTACGATAAAACAATGATAAACCTGAAATTGTTTTAATAAGTCAACTTGCGAAGAAAGACTCTGGAGGGCAACCTATCCGATTCGCTAAGTCGTGTTCATGACATGATACTAAATAGTTCTCCTACCATTCATATCAATAAGTAGATGTTACAAATATGGCAGCGAAATGTTGTTCCTCAATAATTTCAGAATTTACTATTTCAGGATTATTTACATGGAAGTTTTATTTCTATTGAAAACTCGCAAATAAAAAAAAACTTCTAACAGTCTGGTCTTCACAGAAGCAGTGTAGGTGAACTTTAACTCATTTGAAGGAGATGCAGCTGCTGCGAAACCTTTTCGTTATGCAGGTAAATTACAGAAGAAGAAGAAGAATAAGAAGAAAACTCCAGGTTCTGAGAAAGGATTGGGAGAATTCATCCTTCTTCCTTCGCTTGATGATCAGAAGAGCCAGGTAAAGTTTGCACTTCTGCAAGTCAGAGCGATTGGTTCTACACTAGAAGCGAGTTTGTCTAGTGTTGAAGTAGAGGGCTGGGGTCTGGAGATGCCATTGGCAATCTTCTCCTTGTGTGACAAGCCCTTGAATCCTATCTCACTGGAACCTTCCCCTCTTCCTCCCCCCCCCCTTCTGTGGTGTTAACATTTCCTCGTCAGCAGGTTGTGTAGTGAGCCTAACTCCTGCACAGACAAGTGCCTCGTCCTGCCCTCTGATACTGAAGTGTAGAATGAGAGGTAAGGTAAAACTTGAGAGATTTTTTAGAGAGAACAGCAGGTTATTGATAAAATCCTATAATTAAATGGATGAAAAAAATAACATAAAAGATAAGGTTATCCTAAATAATTATCAAAGTGTATTATTTGTGAAGTACTCACATAGAAATATTAACTTTAATGAAAACCTACCAGTCAAAGGTAAGGAGTTTTTCCAGGAAAGTTAATCAGAATGGTACTACGGGCCAACCAAGGGAAAGGCCCGTGCCAACAACAAGTGTTGGCTTTAAATGTATTTTTTCTTTCATAAAAAGTTACAGTATCTTTGCTAGGATTTATCCTTATGAAATGTAAAACCTGAAACCTCTGACAAGTGATAGGTATGACATCTATATTCTACCAAATTGTGCTTAGAACTTTTGTTGTGGCCGGTTCAGTTAGCATACAGTGCCAATTACAAGTTGTGTTAATCTCTCTAGAGACAATGAGTCAATAAAAAAACATTCCTATTCATGATATCTATTGTTTCTTAGTCATCAATTATAATTAATACAATTTATAACATCTATTATTAGTTGAAACCCAAGTTTCATCACTAAAATTGTAGATGAGAAGTTATCTCTTTTTTCCCCCACACGATGCCATATCAAATTGTAAGGCTCCTATTAGCCCAGGACTTTTAGGGTTTTGAGTGGAAATAATTAGATAAAAGCTGAAACTTTGCAGAAGTATAGACAATTGTGACCTGAACAACATATGAAAAGTCCCACTGTCTCCCGCGCTTGCGTTAGCCGCCATATTGGAAAATGGCCGCCATATTGGAATTTCCTTAAAATTGAAATATCTCAAAAAATATTACTTTTATCAGAAAACACCATTCAATAAAAGTTGTTTGGAATTGTTTTTTATATAGGAATCAATGTGTTATTTCACAAAAATAAGTAAATTTATGTGCAGGAAAAATAAAAATATTGAAATTTCATTCATAATTTTATTTTCAACAACATTTTCCTTGGAAATGGTGGACTGCATGTCAAAATGCTTCGAAACAAATGTTGTAGAACAAACATTTTTCGTTTAAAAGGTATATACAAGTTTATGTTTATTTTGAAAACTAAAGAAGTTACAAGACATAAACGAAGAGAAACGCTAGACCTTAACCGCACCCTTGATGGGTTGGGAACGTTCCACAGCATGAGTGGTGTGAAATGTGTAATGCCTGCCAGTGCAGTATTAACCAGTACTGCAGTTCAGAGAATTATGGATGTAAGTAGTTCAAGTAATGCTGGGGAACAATTCCAATAAAGACATATAGAAAACCTACAAACATGTCAGGTATGCAAAATATAATAGCAAAGGCATCTATCTCATGCGATACATATCAACCAGTAACTGTAAAACATGCTCGACAGTTAGATACCTTATGGGTATGTGGAAGCTACTTGAGTACAAGTAAAATACCAGGCTGGAATGGCTACATGCAAACAGCAATGAGAGATGGTCATTTTGAAACTAATATACTTGCACTCCCCTTCATCAACTTGAACCAGGGAATCTATCAACTATATACACAGCACTTTTACATGCTGTTGAGGGCACTAAGTCCCAGAATTAAACTCACTGTGTAGTAACTTTTTGACCAGCCCCTCTATATGAAAGCAGTTGAAATAGTTGGTGCAGTTGGCGAAGAAAGCCCATTGTCAAAAGTAGTTGTGCGTTTGGGTGGGTTCCATCTTCTCATGTCCTTCATGGGAGCAATAGGCACCGTCATGCGTGGAAGTGGACTGGAAGAATTGTGGGTCACAATATATTCAGAAATTTCTATAAGACACATGCTTTCTGGACACATATTATCGTGCCCTTCGAGCTCACTTTCTTACACAGGCTGCTCTTACAAGAATTCTTCTAGATGATGTCCATATGAATGATGAAGAATGTAGTGTAATCCTGGAGATATTCCACTCCTTCTTGACCCATGAAGTTGATGTTGAAAACATACTAAATCATGAAATCTTAACAGACATTAATACTAAGCTGATAAACAACATCAATCAAAAGGAGGACTTGAGTCGCAAAGCAAGACTTTGGTTACAATATCATGAGCAAGTATCCCTAATTAAGCTCTTTCTGAGAGCTGAACGCACAGGACAGTGGGATTTGCACCTGTATTGTGTACGAGAGATGCTTCCACATTTCCATGCTGCGGGCATTTACATTATGCCAAAGCTGCACAGATCTATTTACAGCAAATGCATAAACTTTCCAATACAATGGCAAAGAGGGAATATGAGAAACTTACAATTGATGGATTCTTCACGGTGCGTCGCAGCAATCGTTATTGGTCAGGGACATGAAGTGATATGATAATTGAGCAGTATCTGATGAAGGGATTTAAATCTTCAGGGGGACTTACACATGGCAGGGGTATTACCGAGAGCACTTTAGCCCAGTGGATAAAAGCAATGCCAGCAAGTACACAAGTTTGTGATGCTGTGGAGAAATTTACTGGTGTTTCATCTGCAACAACTGAACAGTATGTTGAATAGAGAGAATCATGACAGTTTAATGATGAGAAGCACTTACAAATATTGCAGAACTGGCTACGATCTCACTCTCCATTTCAAGAAACTTTTAGTGGGTTGGTATCCTTGGGAACAGGAATAATTGCTGCTGATTTAGTGAACTGTGACACAGCAAAATCAATTGGCTTAAAAGAAATGCATGATATTGATGGCAAGAAGTTCTCAACTATTCACTTAAAAAGAAAGAACGCAGTACGGTCAATATCAGTCATGAGGAATGGACTGAAAGTTCGTGAGGATGTTGTTGCAGTGAACTCTCAACAGCAGAATTATATGTGTTTTGAAAAATGATGACCAACTTGCTAATTATATGACTTATGAATTGGCCCCTAAACCTCCTTCACTCTTTGACGATATCTCAATGAGAAAAGGGCACAAAGCAGCCTTAGTGACTAAATTGGAATCATATGGACCTTGGGAAGGGTTAGTTTCAGATGAATACCAGTATGTTGTGGATGGTGGTCATCTTCTTCATAAAGTTGTGTGGCCAAGGCCAGCTATGTATCGGGATATTTTTCAAGCCTACACAGGTTATGTAATCAATCATAATGGCTGAAATGCAACAGTTGTTTTTGATGGCTACCCAGTGACACCAACAACCAAATCTCAAGAGCAAAATCGTAGGGCATCCAAGCATTGTTCTATAGAAGTTGAAGTCAATGAGGAATGTTACTCAACGTTACCGCAAGCAGATTTCCTGTGTAATAAGCGTAACAAGACACTGCTGATCAGTAAACTGAAGGACCACATGCAGCGTGCTGGCATTACAGTTGTAGTTGCCAAGGAAGATGCAGATATGTCTATTGTTCAAACTTCTTGGTCATTAGAAAATAGTGGACATATTGTAGCAGTGGTGGGTGACGACACAGACTTACAAGTACTTCTAGTATCTCTTTCTAAATCATCCACAAAAATACATTTGATTAAACCTGGCAAAGTACACAACCCCAACAAGATCTATGATATTAGGAAACATATCTAACCTGGGACATCTTCGTCAACATCTGTTCCTCCACGCTGTTACAGGCTGTGACACAACATCAGCTTTATATGGGAAGGGAAAGAAAAAGTCCTTTGATATTTTGAAGAAGAGCCAAGACATTTGCAATACAGTGTCTGTATTTGATAACCGAGAAGCATCTAAAGATGAAGTGGCCAAAGCTGGCGAAGCTTTCCTCCTTCCTATGTATGGAGCGAAGAAATTTCAAACATTGGACAGGTATCCTTTGCATGCATATAAGAGAACAGTTGCAAACATGTCACTTAAATCTGAGTTTCAGTTATCAACATTGCCACCAACAAGTGATGCAGCTCGCTTGCACTCGTTTAGTGTGTTCTACCAAGTACAGCATTGTCATGGTAACCATCTCTCTCCAGTCGAATGGGGATGGGAGAGTTCCAAAAATGGGCTGAAACCCATCCCTTCAATGAAACCTCCAGCTCCAGATGACTTGTTACATTTAGTCAGCTTTAACTGTCGCAAAGGATGCCGTCATCAATGTGAATGTCGTAGGGCTGGTTTATCATGCTCATCCATCTGTGGACAGTGTCGTGATGTTGGATGTGAGAATTCACTACCATTTGAGGAGGATGTTGAAGAAGACGCTCATGAGATGGAAGAAAACTTAACATCAAGAATGTTTCAGCTCTGAGTGTGTTCTATTCAGATATAATTCAATCCATATTTACTTTAAAGAGAACCCTATATGACATACTTGTCCCACAATTACTTTATGCAAACCTGCTGTTATATCTTTATGTGTTTTAGAGCTTACATTTTTATTAATGAACAATCTCTCAGTTGAAATATTTTCTTTCGTATTTATTGTTATTGCATATGTAAGTATAAACAAAGTGTATGTATTATTAATCCTACACAAGGTATTTGTCTGAAACCTCATTAATATATAAGGCATCCTTCTCTATTCTAAAAAAAAAAAAAAGGCACGAGATCCTTTCACTGGTATTATAAATTTCACTATTAAGAAATGAATAATGATGCCTATCAAAACATTGTCCAATGATTTATCTGAATGGTTGCAAATCAACACTTCTTAATTAAAAAAAAAAAAAAAAAAAAAATTTGATTCTGTACGTGAAAATTTGACATTTCAGTTTTCTATATATTTTCCTCATAACCTTTTTATTTATGAATATAAGTATAAACTTGTATATAAATTTCAAAAGAAGAAAGTTTGCTCTATAACTTTTGTTTAGAAGCATTTTCTCATATAGGACACCAGTTCTGTGGAAATTGTCTTTGAAAATAAATTCATTACTTTAATTTCAATATTTTTTTATTTTTTTCATGTAAATTTTCTCTTTTTTTAAAGTAATCTAGTGAATAATATAAAACAATTAATTCTGAACAACTTTTATTGAGTGGTGTTTTTTGATAAAATTGATATTTTTCGAGATATTGTAATTTTAAGGAAATCCAATATGGCGGCCATTTTCCATAATGGCGGCTAACGCAAGCGTGGGAGACAATGGGACTTTTAATATGTTGTTCAGGTCACAATTCTCTATACCTGTGCAAAGTTTCAGCTTTTATCTAATTATTTCCCAAAACTCCCCAATTTTGACCTATCGTTCCTGGGCTATATGATTTGTCGGGATTGAAAAGGTCGAGGTCAGTGTCATTAAAGGTCATTCAGTCTTGGTGACCTTCTGTAACA
>NC_090732.1:74104638-74179638 GCF_036898095.1 Palaemon carinicauda
AGCAAATAAGTTTGGTGGGATATATACAAATATATGTTTTTCCTTTCCATACTATATATAATTATACAGTAGCCAGTATATTGCAATGTAGTGCATACTGCAAATAGAAAGCTACGATATGATTATACAGTAACTATTTCTAGCATATCTTGGGTATCCTCATGTGAGCTTATGCTGCAGCCGCTCTTACATTGAAGGAATAGTGTTTCTTCATTAAGCTGACTGAGAAATCGGTCTTCCATACCCCACAGTATTTAATATGAAAGGGACAGTGAAGTATACACTTCCCTATCCCTAGGGGTTAGAAAACCCCTTTTTCAGTTGGAATTCCCTCGAAAGGAAATGCCTATCACTTAATACTGAGGGGAGGTACCAGCATTTGCTTGCAAGGGATACACAAGTATGTGTCTCTTACTATCCCTTTATAGCTTGCTATCCTAAGCTATTCTGTCAAGATATGACTTTTGATTTATTGATTATCAGTGAGTTAATCAATCGTATACTCATTTTGTTTTCCTTTCTTTACAGGAGGAACGCCGGATGTCATGTGTTGCAGTCTTCTGCAAAACTAAGAGTAAGTGTTTTTATGGACATAATGCATGCAGGTTTCATGCCCCTGCAATCTTATTTCCGGTCACCTGCAGTATTGGAACCCGCAGCCCTGCAAAGTATGTCGGGCACTATTGTCCAAAGGTTTCAAGAATCCCAAGTCGGTGGAAACTAGGGATGCCGCTCGTTTCAAACTACACAACTGGGTGAGAGGCTTTCAGAAAATCTCTCCGGGACCTTACCTGCCTAATGACAAGATGCGTAGGTTACTATTTCCAACAGCGAGTAAGGAAATAGTGGTACCCCAGACACGAGGTACGTTTCCCGATGGCCAGATAACCTTCGGGAAGGAGGGCATAAAGTGCCCACGGGAAGAAGGGGAGAATGCCGGGTTGGAATTGCCACCGTCCCAACAGGCTCATGAGCCAACAACATCGATATCTCCGCCTTCTATCCCTCTTTTAGATGCAATGAACCAGTTATGGGCCCAAGTCAAGAATCTAGTAGAAAATTTGTGCAAACAGAGCACAAAGCAGGAAGCGAAATGCAAGGTTGAGCTTGGCAAAGCTCCACTTGTCGCTCCTAAAGGGTCGTACAAAAGACTCGTAGATCAGGACCTTCTGACATGCTCCACAACCAATCCCTGGAGGTTTGCGGAGCTAATGCCAATTTTAAACGGCAAACTCTACATCTCAGAGAAGATGGGTGCTGTTCCTTTGGAGAAAATCCAGTTCTGGACAAGCTTTGACGCTTTCCCGAACTGTTTCATTAGACTGAAGGGCATACTTTAAGCTTTTTGTCATCCTCAGCCCTCAATTGCAAAAGTTTTGCAAAATTACCCTCTGAGGTTTCATGACCTCGGATGGCAAGGCCTTGCTCTGCTAGGTATTTCAGTGTGGTAATTATCTTAATTAGAGCAGCACGTGACTGGTGTTGATCATGCAAAAGTTGAAATAATAACTGGTTACTGATACCTTCTTGATGTTTGTGGAATTTTAAATTTTCTACTGACAACTTGTGTGCTGCACTTTTTTCATGACTGCGGAATTTCTGAATCGCTTTTTTCCAGTTAGAAAACCCTGATTTTAGGAATACATCTTCAGCACACCGAGCAAAATCAGACAGCCTTTGATGTGAAGCTCTTACACATGTATGACATAGAACTCCACCAATACTCTCATGAAAATGCAACCATGGGAATTCATTGTACCAACTACTTTGAAATCTTAGTGTCTTATTCTTGAGTTTTTGTACAGGGATGCAACTAGCAGGTGGTTGATGTGGTACCTCTGGTAGGGTTGGAAGTTTGTGGCCTGAAGTTCCTAAACTTGTAGCCTACTTGGATTCAGTGACACTTCCAGAGAGCTTGATGTTTTTGCTTGTTTTTCTGTTTTTGTGGTTCCTGAACTACAGGTAGGCCTACCTTCACCAGATTTATGTCCATGGTTTAATACTGGACCCGGTATATTATTTGCTGTACAAGAATATGAGGGAACATCAGTATCTCCTGCTGCTAAAGATACCAATTCCTTTGATAAAACTTGGGCTGATGATAAAGTAACTTTCTGTTTTTCTTGTAGGCCTATATCTAAGGGAGGTGTGGAAATTTCAGTTTCTTGACGTTTTTCTGTTTGTGTGGATGAAGGATTTGCTGCATTTGTGGATTTTGTTTGTGATGTTGAGGGCCCCGGCCTTGAGAAGTAATTTCTGATATCCATTCTCTGTTGTAGATATAAGACTTATAAGCAAATCTGTAAACAGACAGACAGACAAACCAACAAATAGACAAAAAATGACATGACAAAAACAATATACCCTTTATACTTCGTACGTTCGTTTATGGACTATTGGACTTAAGGCTTGGACAGTCTGACAGACATAAACAGACAAACCAACAAAGAGACAAAAAATGACATGACAGATGACAAAAACAATATACCCTTGTCCCTAGAGGCTTGATATTTCGTTTATGGACTTTAGGCTTGGTCAGAGACACACAAGCCAACAAATAGACAGAAAATTGCATGAAAAAATATACCCTTGGCATGGCTTAATATATCGTTTATGGACATTAAATTGTCTAGTTAAAGGTTAATGCCATGAGCATGGTGGTTTGGGGGGGCGAGTAACCTTAAAGGGTCGTAGGACCTGCTGTTGCATGACTTCTATTGTAAACTCGAATTAAAAATAAATAGATAAATAACTCAGGCTCCCTCTGCAGTTTGCCTACGGCCCTACGCACGTATTTAAAGCCATGTACGGTATTTATACCTCGACCTACATATTCATTACCGGGCATATAAATAGTACAACCTATCACAATACCACAGATTTGTTAAATATAAATGAACTGATATAAAACCTTGTTTTTTTTACCTGATACATATGGCGTAAGCTTGTACTATTGAAACTCGAAGATCAGCTGATCGAATTGTGAGCTATAGGCGGGAAAAATGTAAATAAACCATTTTAAAGAAAACGTTGATTATTGATAGAAAACGTTGATTATTGAAATTTTTCTAGACCAACTAAAGTATTTTTGCACACGCACAGACATAATTTCTAGTTTCATCCCTTAGTTGAATATTACATTGGTATAATCACCATAGTGAATACTAAAAATGCGGGGGGGACAAATGATACTATGTCCCCCCCCACTTTGAAAAGTGGGGGGGGACTTGTCCCCCCCGTCCCCCACCTGCTGACGCCCATGCACAGTTGTGTATAAGTATATACATGCACATGTATGTGCACTTATACATATATACATGCATACGGATGGACACACGCACGCGCGCACACTCACACACACACACACACTTATACTAGTAGATAAATAGTTATATTTGATAATTGCCTGATTTCTGGCGCGTTTACGCTTGACGGAAAAAAGTCGGAATGCATATATTGACGCTCCGGTGACAGGTCATGCTGAAGAGGTTAACACAGGTACAGTATTGAGAGGCACACCACTATCTTTCGCCCGAAAGGTAGAGGATCTAGACGGGGCTCCTCAAGAAACCCCTCACAAGGTAGGAGAGGACGTGGTCAAGGTGGCAAACCCTCTGGACCATCCAAGCAATAAGATGCTCCAGGCAGGAGGAAGACTCCTCCACTTTCAGGATCGTTGGCCATTCGAGACCTGGGCCCACAGCCTAATCAAGAATGGACTAGTATGGATTTTGAACAAATCTCCACATTCATTTCATCAATTCTTCCAACACTCCACCCCCTTCTTGGAAGAATATACCTTAGAATTCTTGAACAAAAAGGTTATAATGAAAGCAAAGTCCATCAAATTCCAGGGAAGGCTGTTTTGTATTCCCACCAAGGACTCGGACAAACTCAGAGTCATTCTAGACTTCTCGCCACTCAACAAGTTCATCAAGAACAACAAGTTCAGGATGCTAACCATTCAACACATAAGGACCCTGTTACCGAAAGGGGCGTACACAGTCTCAATAGACCTGGCAGATACTTACTGGCACCTTCCAGTCAGTCGCCCCCTCTCCTCCTACCTAGGATTCAAGTTACAGAAGACAAAGTATGTCTTCAGAGCCATGCCATTCGGACTAAACATTGCCCCAAGGATCTTAACGAAACTTGCGGACGCAGTCGTACAACAACTACGCCTAGGAGGCGTTCAGGTAGCCGCATACCTGAACAACTGGCTGGTGTGGACAGCATCCAAGACTGCTTGTCTGCAGGCATCCGAGAAAGTGATCCAATTCCTGGAACATCTGGGATTCAAGATCAAAAACAAGAAGTCTCACCTCTCTCCAGCTCAGGAGTTTCAATGGCTGGGAATCCATTGGAACTTGCAGTCACACCGTCTCTCCATTCCACCATAGAAGAGGAGAGAGATCGCGGGTTCTGTCAAGAAACTATTGAAATCCAACAGGATCTCAAGATGCCAACAGGAAAGAGTACTGGGCTCTCTCCAGTTTGCAGCAGTAACAGACCCAATACTAAGAGCACAGCTGAAAGATGCATCAGGAGTCTGGAGAAGATACGCATCAAACGCTCCAAGAGATCTACAGAGACCGACACCGACCTTACTGCAATCGCTTCTGAGGCCATGGTCGAAGGTCAAGAGCCTAGCAAGGACTATTCCCTTAAAACCACTTCAACCATCGGTAGTCATCCACACGGATGCCTCAACGGAAGGATGGGGAGGTTATGCCCATCAAAGGAAAGCTCAAGGGACCTGGTCATCCCTGTTCAAGACCTTTCGCATCAACATTCCAGAAGCCATGGCAGTCCTCCTGACATTGAAGAAGCTATCCCCTCACAGATCAGCCCACATTAAGCTGGTCTTGGACAGCGAAGTGATAGTAAGATGTCTGAACCTACAAGGCTCGAGATTGCCCTACATCAACCACGGGATGTTGGCCATCTTTCGCTTGGCAAGAAAGAAAAGATGGCACTTATCAGCAGTTCACCTACAAGGGTTCCGCAATGTGACGGCGGACGCTCTATCAAGGCGAAAGCCGATTGAGTCAAAATGGTCCCTAGATGCAGACTCATTTTCCTTCATCTTGGAAAAAGTCAAGCGGGGAGATTGTAGGACACCGGCCAAAGAAATTGCGATGGCTAGGGCAGCGCTAGAGGACAGAGAGGGGAAGGGAAAGTGTCTTGTGTGCTGTGTCGGAAGAAGGCGGCACAATTGCCGCCCCCTTTTCTGTCACAAACTCAGAAACATCGTTTCAATATCGGCGCCGTCTTGAGCGGCAGAAGAATATCGATTCCTCAGCCCAGAACCTTGCCGAAACAAGACTTGTCTTCTAGACCGCAAGGGAGAAGGTGGCGGAAGTGTACTACCTCTTCGGATGCGGGATAGGGAAGCTAGGCTTCCTATTCTGCAACTGTAAACCGGCAGGGGAGTGACTACTCCCCCCGCAGTCGAGTTGTCGACATAAAGACTGAATACTCTGAATTACTGTCGTAAATCAAATCCGGGATACTCACCGGCAAAGAGGGAACGCAGAAACACTAGCCTAGTCAAGCCGGAGTACAATACTTGATAGCAAGACTAAGATAGGGTTGTCGCCTAATGGCAACACTCAGAGAGAAGGGAGGGTTTACCCTTAAATCTCTAAAAGAGACGAGTATCGAATTATATAAATAATTCTAGGAGATATACTATCTCCTGTTGAATTGATAAAACGATAAACGATGGTAAACGGGGATAATGTACGAAAGTATACTAAAGCGCATAGGCTAGGCTAGCATAGCGCGGGTCAAGATCGCGACTACGCTATATCACCGATACTCTAACGTATACGATCGATACATTGAAGGAAGAGGAAATGTATGTGCATAATCTTATCTTCACAAGTATAATTTTGCCTAAATTGCTATAATTCATTAAAGCTAAATAGTGTTTCTACTGACTTAATAAGGCATATATGGCGAACGACAGCGTCCAAATTGGCGCCTCCGGCTACCGGCTAAGCTCGGATAAACACATCTAAATCATGCTAAATTAACTGTGAGAAGGGAGCTAAAAATTATATATAGGAAAGATTAAATACTCAACTTTCTAGGGAATGAAGATGCAGGAGAATGCATGATAAATCCTGGTATTAGCAACAAAAACACCTAGAGCAAGCGGGAGATACACCGTACGTAATTCGCTACTAACAAAGGAATGGGTAGCCATAACGGGCCCTGTAGTAGTACGAGAAGGGGATCCACCGGGTAACCTTGGTGATGGCTCCCCTTCAATTTCCCCACTCTTCCCCCTCAGAGCGAAAACTTTATTCGGTGTGAAGATTGCCATGTGTCGTATCAGGAAATACGTCTCGATATGCGATATCCTTAAGAAAATTTTTAAGGATACTCGCACCAGGAGTTAGAATTCTGGACACCTATGGTCAATTCTCTGGGAGTATCACTGTAGCTAAATATCCCTTAGGAAGCTGGCTAAAGGAACTTTCCATCAGGATGACATAGCCATCTCACCCAAAAATAGATTTTTCGCTTTGCTTCAAAATTCGTTAATTATTCTTCCTCACCTAACCATAAATGCAAATATCAGTGTTCATATTTATGATATTCTTTTTGTAAAACTTTATTTCTCCTAACATTCTAACTGAATCCTTGCTTGATATTTACAATTTTCAATGTATATACCATCACTACATATATCACTTTTCTAAATTATATGAATATACACTTCCGTTCTGACTTTAAGGTAATAATTTCAAATACTGTATATGTATGTATACTCATATGTATATAAATTTTTATTGTTTTCATTTTACAATATCATTTTAACTGTATTATTGTCGGAAGAGCTCTGTTCCATATGAGCTTTGGACCAAATCTTTATTGCAAATCTCCTCTCTGTAAATATGTTGTACAATTAAACATTATTATTATTATAAATCAAACTGACGACTTTTCATCAGGCTTGCTCTACTCAAGACTGATAGACTGTTAGGATCTTCATGAGTGTTGCCTGCTTACATACAGATTATTTTGTGTAAATGGTCATAACAGAATAACACAGCTATCTCTGCATGGTGACCTTTACCCATACAACAGTATTTTCTTGTTAAAATGATATTGCAATACTAGTAACCTGACAGATAGATGAAACAAAGTAAAAGGGTTGAAAAAACCATCCAGTACAGCAATACAGTTTAATTTGGAAACCACAATTTATTCTGGAATGTGTACAGTATCTACATGAATTTAAAGAGTTTGTGCTCCATGGCCAGGCAGGCAATACAATTCCCTACAAATTCTTGACCCTAAAGTTTTTAAATCCTGAATATCTACAGTGGTGCAGCAAACTATTCAAAGATAAAAGGATGTGTAAATAAATTATTTCTAATATAATTAATATCTACTATATACAGTATAGGCAAGAAGTTCACAGGTATTTTTGTAAGATGTGGTTATTTATCATAGTTTTGATAGTAATCCTCACATGAATTTTAATATTCTAAAGAATATACCAAATATTATACCCACTTCATACAGAATTAACTTCAATGGGAATTACCTATGGTAAGTGTTTCTACGTGAACAATATTTGGACAAATTATTAGCCACCTTGAAACCAGTGACATTAATGATACAAGATTAGGTACTGTATCTTAAATGTATAATTTGGCCAATCTCTTATTTATAAAAGGTCTCTTAAATGAAGAATAAAAAAGTGCATCCATGCAATTCTTCCAGCAATGGAATTCAACATTTTACAATCTTGTTAAAATTCTAGCAATGGATTATTATATGAACCTGGTAAGATATGAAAGCCACAGGCCCACTGAATGAAATGGTATGGATTCGTAGCACTATTTGTTATGATCAGAATTTAAGGAATCTTGTAAAACAATTATTTATTACTAAGAAATGAGATGATTGTCATGTGTTTGGTTTCCTCATGTGAAATTGTGAGGAAGTAAATGAATTTTTCTCAATTAAAAACAAACAACAAACTTTATTGAATGGAAGATCCGAAACAATATAATAGTTCTCTTAAAATTATTCCCTCTAAAAGTAACAATTGTTCATAACTTGCCCAACATACTCCACATAGGCTATTTATGCTAAACTGTTTAGTGGCTGCTTATAACCTACTTAACTTACTTCTTACATATCCATATTGAAAAAAAAGTTTGAACAATTACTTTATACATAAATGTTTGTACAGTAAATTGAGTCGGATACAGTAACAAGTTGACATTTCTATTTATAACATTGTATGATATCATCAATGGAAAAAACAAAAATAGGCTATACAGTATTATTTTAAAGATGGTAGCACTACTGATATAATATGCAGCTATGTAGCTTGTACCCTTTTATTATTGCTTACCATAATATGAATATAAACAAAAACAGTGATTTTTACCTAAAATTATTATTTCTATACTTAAGTGAAAGTGACAACTTGATGACCTGTAAGAAAAATTAAAAAAAAATTCTCAATTGCCTTGTACCAGCTGCCAAAGCACTCCCTACCTGCCGAGAAGAGAAATGACCAAGGCCGTGCAGGTTACGGCAACCGAAGAAGGTAAGAGATAATTCTCTCTTAAGTGGGCTTAACACTGATAATAAGTACAGTATCACCTAAAAAGTGGGGAGGAGGGTGGGTTACTAATTCTATTCGGAGGTAAGGAAATATATTTTAGCTTAAAAATCAAGTATATTTCTATGAATCTTACCTGTGAATAGGCAGAGGGGTGCGGTTGATACACACAAACAACTTGAACCAAAACATATACAGTATCTCACTAATTAAGCGAATTTTATTTAGGATCTGATTTGCATATGAATCTGGGCTAAAAGGCCTGGTACTCGGGCCTTGGAAGACATTCAACTTCCAAGTAGATCAGGGTGTAAAACCCTAGATTTGCAGTGTGAAGGAGGAGCTAAGAGGTTGGAAGAAAGGAAGAGGGAATGGATATAACATTAGAAGACCAAAAAGTTAATAAAGCTATGGGTCAAAAAGATGCTTCAAAGACTTTCAATTAATGCCACTGCCTGCACTAAGCCCCTGTGAGGCTGTTTTTATTTTTAAAAAATACCATAAATTAACAAACAAACAAAAAATGGAAAATACGAAGAACCTCACCATATGCTCAACTCCTCTCATTACATCCCTTGACAAAATGGCTGGGCCAAGAAGAAAAACATTGTTGAATTTATATAAGGCTCCTAAAATAATGATCAGCAAATGCAATTAGTTCATAGAAATGTGGCGAAAACCCTTCCTATTCTCAATTCTTAACATATCAATTTACAGTGGCAGTCATTTTGATATAGTGTGCTTTAATCTTCTAAGATGACAAGAAAAATTCGTGCAATTTCGAAATTGGCCTATAAAGGAAATAAATCTCAAAATGAAATTAGGGTCTGTATTTTTTATGTTAGTATGTCTAGCCAATTACTCCTTACCAGCTTTGAAAGGGTATAAAACTCTTTGAAAAGGTATAAAACTCTATCACTATAATCATTTCCAACTTATTGACAAAAAACGTGAAGGGAAAAAGCACTGAAAACCTTTGCGACTTCTCATTTCATTTCTAGCTTTAAATTGAGGAATCAAGTGTTACCTTAACGTCATATTAGTTTTAAACTGAGAGACAAAACTCTCCTTCTTAGATAATTTTGTAACAACATTTTGCTACAGCTAAGGGTTAATAAATACAAACAGGCATTTGACAGTCAACTAGTATCTATAAATCTGTATTAAGAGGCTCATATGATAAACTTCTTAAGTAGCGCAATACAGTATGTCCAAAAGCTGTGCAATTACATTACCTGTAAGGGACTTTGACTCTCAAATACTTTAAATACCCTCTTATAAGAGGTTTGGTTCATTTGCCTATTCCATAAGCTTCACCAGGTTTAAATAGTTTTCTTTTTTTCTAAACCATGGTCCTAATTACAGAAAGTTCTAGATAAAACAAAATTTCTATAATAGAAGCATTGATTGAGATAGAATTTTTTCTGCTACTACCTCAGTCCCAATAGTAAGTCTCACACATATGAATGAGATGTGTTCCTGGAATGGGTTCTTCAACAAAAAAATATTCTCAAGCTAATGTCCTTCAACTGGCCAATCTCTGTTTTCAGTCCACAGGATTTTATAACACCAATGAAATTGCCTTCAAATGGATCTAGAATTCCTATACAATTCATGTATGATAAAGCACTTTTTATGTTCCTGTTGCTGAGAGTCCTTAAGTTGAATGTTTTTGCCTTACAGATTTACATCACATGTACAACAAGTCTTCCAGATAAGAACATTTGGCTAAAAACTTTCAAATATAAGATTTTAACTTCTTTGAGATTTTCCATTATGTAAAGAAAGATAAGGATTCTTGATACATACTTGACCTTCAGGAAACTGAAAAGATTTACCAATAACAAACCCCTTATACTGAAAAAACAACACAAAAATACCCCATAAGATATATTCAGTCAATTAATATTATAATTATCACCAGCCAAGCAACAACCATAGTTAATAAAGCATATGCTACAAACACATAGGCTCCAAAAGGAAAAGTAGACCAATGTGGGAGGGAAACAAATAAACATGATAGAATAGTCTGCCTGAGCATACCCTCAAGCAATAGAACTCTAATTCAGACAGTGGACAACTATTATACAGCAGCTATGGCATTACTAAGACCAGAAAACAATGGTTTGCTTTGGAATGTCCATCTCCTAGAAGAATTATAATACCTAGGCCCTCTTCTACCCTTACCAAGTGGAAAGTAGCCACTGAACAATTACAGTGTAGTAGTTAGTCTCTTAAGTGAAGAAGAAATTTTCAGTTATTTTAGTGTTGTCAGGTGTATGAGGAAAGAGGAGACGTGTAAAGAATACGCCAGAATATTCAGTGAATGTGTAGGCATAAGAATAATGAGCCGTAACCAGAGGAAGATCCAATATAGTACTGTCTGGCCAGTCAATGGACCCAATAACTCTCTCTAGTGGTAGTATCTCAACGGGCGGCTGGTGCCTTGGCCAACCTACTACCTAAAATGATGATGATACAAGAAATATATCAAATTACTTAGTAATTTGTATATTCCTAACTATAGTATACCCACCTGGAATACAGAATCCATTTTTAAGGGAATTATTCGGCTTTGCTGTAGCTGACAGTGAAATTATCTGCAACACATTGCTGATAGACGCTGTAGCCGGTGAAGGGATACAAATAGTACAAGATGCTTCTGTCAGGTGAGCCAGATTGCCGCTATTCCCTACACCAATAAGTTTACAGAGAGGAGGGGGGGGATATAATCTTAAAGGAATTCCAGGTGGGTATAGTTAGGAAAAATACAAATTACTATGAATTTGGTATTTGTTCCAAGACAGAACCCACCTGGAATCCCTTTTATAAGAGGCTTACACTTAAGAGGAGGGGGAAACCATGCCAGTATTACCTTGAAAAGCCGACCCCTCGTGTGAGGAACGATGGGGGTGGGCTCTTGTTCCGTGGGTACTAACTGTTGGAGAAAATCTAATAACAGTATTATTGTATCAAAAATAGGTTTGCAATCATCAAGGTTATGGGCATACCATGTGCCCCCTTAGTCCGCAAGGTCTCACCTGAGGTCTTGACTTGTAGGGCGGACTGTGCATGTCCCTGGCAGAAAGAGGGAAAGAAGATGAAATGCATGCACTCAAACATTTTTTACGGTTACGGAAATATCCAGTGAGAGGCCAGGCGGATCAGATCTGCTGCGCTGAGCAGCCACCACAATTCTTATGGAGAAGAGAACAAGTCCCGTAATGTGCTATGAAGGTGGATTGTCTCTTCCGGACACCTACCCTCTGGACTTGGCCCACTGCCATGTTCTTATTGAAGGCCAGGGAGGTCCCTATGCCTCAGATCTTGTGTGGCTTATTTGATTTGGATGGGTGTTGTCTCATCGTTGTGTAGGCTATCCAGATCGTCTCCCTCAATCAGAAGGGGATTGCTTTCTTAGCGACCTTCTTCCAGGTCTTACCAGCAGTCGGGAAAAGACTCCTGATGCCTGGTCTGTAAAGTCTCATCCCCAGCAAGTATTTCCTCACTGCACTGATGCGGCACAAAAGTAGATCCTGTGACTCATCTCTGCTTGCCTTGATTGGAGGTGAAGGTGTCAAATCTCTCGTCCCTGACAAAATCTGAGAAAAACTTGAATGTCAAGTCTTTTCACCCTTTGGAGCGAGAGCTTTCATACGGCAGCCATGGATTTCCCTAAGGTTGTGGTTGAGGCCAGGGAAAAGAGGAAGACTGTCTTGAAGGGCAAATCCCAATCTAGGATGTCCTTCAGGGGTTTGTGAGGTGGAAAAGGCTGCGATGGAGGTTTGAATCTCTTGTCCGGGACCAAGGTAATTTGGTTCTTGGCGACAAAATCTGGAACGAACTTAAACTAAGTCTTTCCACCCTTTGGCATGAGATATTTCATACTAGAGGCAATGGATTTCCCCAACTTTTGATCCTTCCAGATCTAGTCTTTTCAGGAGAAAGACCTGGCCAAGTGCCACCCAAAAGCCCTTAACGGGTGGCAATGACTTTTTCTTATCCAGCCAGAGGTGAACCAGGAATTGCTATTAGGGGCATGGAGGGGGACCACGGGTGAACTTTCTTGGATCTGCACCACTTGCAAAAAGCCATCCATTTTGCCTAGTAAATGGTCATCGACGACTTCTTGAGGTAGCCTGTCATTTCTCGTGTGGTCCACCTCGAAAAACTTTGTTTCCCTAGGAGGAGATGGATAGTCACCACTCATGAAGAAATATGGCTTCTAGGGCATTAGGATACCTGTTGAACAAGAATATCACAGAAATTCAAACAATATGAAACATGCACTGTTAAGCTTAAAACATATTTTTCTATTATTAGTGCAGGAGAGCGCAAGCGATAGAAAATAGTGTATGAGCGTGTATGAAACACGTGTGGTACATGATCCCCCCTAAAATAGACATTGTGAAATAGGGGGCCTTCCTCTAGAAAGGTGAACTGTTGGCTGGTCATCTTGCCGGAGGTATGCAGGTTTCAGGCGATTAATGGAGACCAAGTCTTCTTCGCCAAGAATGTTAATTGAGAAAGCCTTGGGTGTGTGACGGACCACAGGGAAAAGGACCGTGTAAGGGGCAACAGCAGTGGCTTGCTAGTGTGTGTGTGTGTGTGTGTGTGTGTGTGTGTGTGTGTGTGTGTGTGTGTGTGTGTGTATATATATATATATATATATATATATATATATATATATATATATATATATATATATATATATATATATATACATATATATATATATATAGTATGTGACCTTCTTATCTGCGAATAACCTATAGACGGCTGACCGTTTGGTATAAAATTAAAAAATTATACGTGAAAATTCACTTGTATATCAGAAAAAAATGGCACAATAGGACTGAGATTACCATAACTAACCATTCTCCCAGTAAAAGGGAAATACCCTCCCTAATTCTTAGTCTTCTAATTTTAAAGACAAGGAAAATTATACTTTAAATATCTTACAGAAATATGAAAACTGGTGAAGCGACTTAAATCTAGTGTAATCCTTTTATGATGAATTCAGACCTTTCTTCTTATCACACAATTTTATCCAAGCAAATAGGAGTTATCAAATAATACCATATTTTATATAAATCCTAAATTTACCTTTTAATCTAAAACCACTTTTTAATAAAGGCAAATCAAATTTATAGTAAAAAGAATAATTAAATTTTAGAATGTTTTTTCTTTTTTTTAGTGAGAGAGAGAGAGAGAGAGAGAGAGAGAGAGAGAGAGAGAGAGAGAGAGAGAGAGAGAGAGAGAGAGAGAGGGGCAAATAAAATTTATGATAAAAAGAAAAATTAAATTTTACTAAGTGTTTTCCCTTTCTTTTAGAGAGAGAGAGAGAGAGAGAGAGAGAGAGAGAGAGAGAGAGAGAGAGAGAGAGAGAGAGAGAGAGAGAGAGAGAGAGAGCAATAAAATTTATTATAAAAAGAAAAATTAAATTTTACTATTAAATTTTACTAAGTGTTTTCCCTTTTTTTAGAGAGAGAGAGAGAGAGAGAGAGAGAGAGAGAGAGAGAGAGAGAGAGAGAGAGAGAGAGAGAGAGAGATTGTTTAGTTGTGGTCAGTGGTTTAAAATAATTCTATTCTATCTACTGAGGCCCTTTTCCCAAATTTCTCAAACAAAAGGGAATTTTTCTTCTCTGTTCCTCCCAGCCTGATGAGGGATTCACTCCTATTTCTAGCACACTCTTTTGCATACTCTCACACTTATCCTCACATCACCTAAAGCTTTCTTCCCTCCACCCGTTCACTCCCTGGCCTTCCTCTTGTACTTCTCCATCAACTTGTGCATTCATCCCCTTCTTCAGCAGTTGGCCATTTCAAATTCACTTTATGTGGCCAAACCACCTCAACATATTCACAATCACTCTAGCTGCTAATTCCTTTTTTACGCCCAGTCTCGTGCTCACTACTTCATTCCTAGCCCTATCTAATCGAGATACACTAGCTACACTCCTCAGACACATTCAGTTTGTTTTTACATCACGTTTATTCTCCATAACTCCAAACCATACATTACAATTGGTACAATCACTTTCTCATACCAAACTCTCTTTACATACATTCCCAGCCTCTATTCTTTACCACTTCCCCCAGCACTTTACATCATTCACTCTCTGACGTACATCTGCTTCCACTCCACTATTTGATGCAAAAACAGACCCCCAAATACTTAAACTGATCTACTTCCTAGAGTAACTCTACATTCAACATGACATTCTCGTGCATCTCATAACCTTACTCTTACCAACATTAACTCTCAACTTTCTTCTCTCACACACCCTTCCAAACTTTTCCTCTGAGTCTGCAACCAATACATTATCATCCACAAATAACAACTGATTCACCTCCCACTCATGATCACTCACATCCATCAGTTTCAATTCTTGACCAAACACTTGAGCATTCACCTCTCTTACAACTCCATTAACAAAGATTGAAAAACCATGGCGACATCACACATCCCTGTCTTAGTCTCACTCTCACTGGAATCCACTCACTCACTTCATTTCCTATCCTAAAACACGCTTTACCGCCTATGTATAAACTCTTTACAGCTTGCAACAACCTTCCACTAATTCCATATAACCTTATCACATTCTGCATTACCAGATGCATAAATGCAACATACACCTCCTTACCTTTTGCTAAATTTTTCTTGCATATCTACCTAACCATCACTTACCTTTTCTGAAAATACCCTGCACTTCTAAGATTGCATACTCTGCTTTATCCCTACTGCTCAAACTTTTCCAATCACACTCAAACTAATACCCCTAGAATTACATCACTCACACACATCTCCCTTACCTTAATATAGTGGAACAATACATGCACACACCCAGTCCACTGGTAACACTGACAACATAAAACATATATCAAACAATCTCATCAGCCATTCAAGTACAGTCACACACCTTCCTTTAACATCTCAGCTCTCACACCATCCCTATCAGGTAATTTGCTCTCTCTCTCTCTCCCTCTCTCTCTCTTTCTCTCTCTCTCTCACTCACTAGTACCTCATCTGTAATAGCAGTTATATCTGCCTCCCTATTATCCTCAACATTCAACAACCTTTCAAAATATTCAGCAAATCTTTTCCTTGGCTCATCTCCTTTCAACAAGCTTCCATTGTCATCTTTCATTGTCTCCATTTCTCGATCCACCCTTCATTACTCTCTTCACTTCTTTCCAAAAATTTCTTCTTCTCTTCATATGAACGACCCGATACTTGACCACATCTCCAGTCAGCCCTCCTCTTTGCACAAGCTATCTTATATTTTACTTTCACATTTCTCTCTATATCTTTCATACTTATCTACACAATTACTCTACAGCCATTCTTCAAATGCCCTGTTTTTCTCTTTCACTTTCATCTTCACTCCTTCATTCCACCATTCACAACTCTTCCTCATACTGCCTCCAAGAATCCTCTTGCCACACACATCATTTGCAAGTCTAACAAAATTTTCTTTTACTAACTTTCACTCCTTCTCTGGACCACCAGCTTCTCTCATTTTCACACTGCCGTATATCGACATAACTTCCAACCTTTCTCGATATTTCCTTTTTACCTCTTTTTTTCAATGCTTCAAATATAAAGAGTAGATTTTGTTTTGAATCTATGGCTGATAGGAAAAAAGAATACTGAGTAGAGTTGAAAATATCTTATGTTATCATGTTTTTGTTTTTACAAGGTTTCTATAAAAAATCCAAGTTTTTTTTATACAAAAGAAAGTTATTAGATCTAAAATTTTCCATAAACTCAATCTTTATGACTTATCCAATCTTATGATCAAATTCCAAACTTTTACTTACATCTCGTAGAGAAATAGACATTGATATCAGTGATAACATATTTAAATATTACTTATTATGCATTAAATGGTCAAATATTTCATAAAAACAAACATTAACACATGCATGTGCAAACATACACACATTATATATATATATATATATATATATATATATATATATATATATATATATATATATATATATATATATATATATACATATATATATAATATAATATATATATGATATATAATATATAATATATAATATATAATATTTATATATATAATATATAATATACATATATGTATGTATGTATGTATGTATGTATGTATGATAAATTTTGCACATTGGTAGAGTAGGAGTCATGCTTCCCCCCTCAGAGGAGCTTTCTTCTCCATCTCTTAAACCCTTAAACACGGTTGTTAAGAATACCTACAGGAACACGGTTTTAGGGTAAATTTCACCCCAATTTCGAAAAATTATCAAAACTAGTAGTAATCACAATTCAATTAATCTGAAATCATTGACAGAAAATACGTTAATGCTTTTATTTCTCCTGGTATCTAAGTTATTAATACGGGAAACTGAATCTGTTAGGGGTGACTAAAGAAAAATACTAAAAATATGAAAATTTAATACATGGGTATACAAAATAATCTATGAAAAAAATATTACAGCTATATCTGTAGCGATGATCCGTCCTTACCCAGGTCAAACAAGCCTTGGGTATAGGAAGCACAGCCTCCTGGCACCAGCACACACTGTATGGGAGAGTGTAAAAAATAGAGTGAAAAAAAAAATGACCAAATTGCAAGTAAAAAATTCTTTACATTTTCTGATCACTAAGAACATAGAATGACCATAAATTACTAGTCTTATGTCCTGAGAGTCCAACAACAACATTTGAGAAGCAAAAAAAAGTGTTACATTTGTTTATAAAAAAGAGAAAGATTACCAAAGGGGCGCTGGAGAGACATCATGGGCAGCAGAAGCAATGAGAGTACGGGCAGCAGCAGAGACAGCATGGGCAGCAGAAGAAACAGCACGGGCAGCAGCAGAGACAGCATGGGCACCAGCAGAGAAAACACAGGCAGCTGAAGAGACAGTACGCAGGCAGCAGGAGTTATTGGTTTTGTAGCACTTTGAACATCCGCACCACAGAGCCTTTTGTATCCCCTAGCAACAGCTGTCAAAGCTGGGCTAGCAGAGGAAGAAGGCAGGGAGGGGTCTTGGAGTTGTGGGTCCATGGTGGAAGGGTGGTGTGGTATATCAACATACTGGACACCAGATGGCTTGTGAGGTGTTAATGAATGTCTTTTTCTCTTACACGCACTACTCTGTAACTTCATTTCATCGACCTCATCAGTGGCAACATCAGATTCCAAGGGTTACTCTTAATCTTTGTCTGTATCAGAGTCATCCAAGATCTCGCTTTCAACATTATCATCTTCACTTTCAATTTCACTTGGCAACAAAGAACTTTCTTCTGACATGCTAGACTTATTCATGTTATCACGGTTGTGGGGTAAAATCTACCCGAAGCACAATATACATGGCCCTACGACGGCTCGAACGCGAAAACACTACCTTTAAACATGAGAGCTAACAGCTAAATGAAGTTACAGAAAGACCCACTTGACTGCCTCCACCCATGTGGCTATTGCACATGACAGAAGTGGGTGTAGGGTAAAAATTACCCACAACTGTGTTCTAAGGTTAAAAGAGGTGATCATTGGATAACCAATCCTGTTGGTTTTCACAGCACTAACATATCTGCAGCCAAACATTTCCTTGAGGAATGTCACTGGCTTCATAATGGTGAACCAGTTGTCTGCATAGATGGCAGACTGGTGTGGTTTCATTAATGCCTTGGCAAGGATGATTACCATTACACTGCTGACCTGCAGGGCTGAATCCTTTTCTATGAAATCCGTCCAATTGCTGGAGAAAGTTCTGCCCTGTGGTAGAGGTGGATGTCATGTATGTAGCCATCAGTACTTCGTGTGCACAACAGAAACACATAACATTAAATATATTACCATAAGTATCATGCCCTAGTACCCTTGTATGCCACTATGACCTCATCAACAGATGTGTTGTAGTCTCAGCCACTTTCTGGAACTCTTCTGGTTACAGCATTAAAGAGTGAGCGAATCCTGAAGAATCGGCAAGTGGTACTTTTATTATTCTCATTATTGTTGAAGTGTATTAGTGACCTTGTCAGTCATTACATACACACATCACCTGTATCATTCTCCAAATAAAGTAATCCTGTAGACTAGGAGTATGAATTTCACCTATACAAAGAAGACGTCAATAACCACAATTACTTTATGGATGTTGGTGGTAAAAGTAGTGCCCACATCCTTCTGCCTTGCATAAAGGTTTGCCCTGCTGGGTGCACGGCAGCG
The DNA here is from genome assembly GCF_036898095.1 of Palaemon carinicauda. Classification (NCBI taxonomy): domain Eukaryota; kingdom Metazoa; phylum Arthropoda; class Malacostraca; order Decapoda; family Palaemonidae; genus Palaemon; species Palaemon carinicauda. Next base: position 74,123,452 of record NC_090732.1, read on the forward strand.
TCGCTATGTAATAACAAAGAGAAGAATTTTAGATGATGGACTGGAGACAAACAAATTAAAATGTACAAAAAATATTCATTGGGAACAAAACATTGTACAAATATAACCTAGACAATAAAAAAAAGAATTAAAAAATAAATCTAGAAATAATTTGTATTTTTCCTATACATTTTTTCCACATTCCCCATAATAAACGAGCTCAACAACAGCCAGTGCAAGCGTAGCCTGAAAATACTGGAATGGGGAATGGATGGATACTGTGGGTGGGTGAACACTCGTGCTGGTCAAGAGTTGCTGATGTCTTCCTTCTTAGTCCACATTGGTTCCTTGGTTTTGGCATCAGAGCTCTTGGATTGTCATCTTCCTCCTTGTTTTGGATCTCCATCTTTGTGAGTGGCTAGGGACTCAACCTAAGCTAAGTCCTTCACTAATTAGCATGATTTCCCATAAGTGGGTCACAAATTCTGTTAAAGAAATTGGTCAAATGGACTAACTAACTTCACCTATTTCCTCTATCAATAAAGAAATTAAAAAAAATATATATTACCCTGAAATACAATACTTTGGCTATACTACTGTATGTGAAGTTTTCAGAGACTTACCATAATTAGTAGGGGTGTAGGGGTACGGAGAGCAGGAGCAATCCACATCAGATGTTGCCTCTAAAAGGGCTGAGCAGATACAGACATGCTTGGACACTGACTTCTTTGTAGCATGCTCTTCTTCTCGCGGCTGACATAGGTTCTCAGTTGCATTTTTCCCCAAAAAAGGCCAGATTCTTCTACATTAAAAATTTGCTGCAGAGTGTAGCCTTCAGTTTCTATTATTGATTTTAAACAATAAACAAACTTTTCAGCAGCCTTCTTATTCACACTTGCTGCTTCACCAATAATGCCAAAATTATGTAAATTACCCCTGTTTTTGAATCGGTTAAACCAACCGAGGCTTGCTACAAAAGACTCACCCGAATTTTTGCCACTTGCCTTTGTCTTCAGATCTTCGTAAATGCTTTTATCCTTTTCTTGAATATGCATCAGAGATAGAGGTACCTTCCTTTGTTTCTGATGCTTGATCCACATAGGTAGGAGTTTTTCCATCTCGGACATTGATACGATCTTAAAATCGTTACAGATTCTTTTAATAATTATAATAAATGTTTCCCACAAACACAATTGAAATATGGGAAAAGCACGAAAAAACACAACACGTTTATTCACAAATTTATAAAGAAAATTAATGTTACTTCTTCCGATACTTTAAGTGACAAATCAAATTATTGAAAACATCAATAGAAAAGGAGAACAGTCAATATGGTAGAAATACTTAAGGAATAGATTTCTGCAACTGCTGAGAAGATACTGGAATGGAGACTTCAGGCTTGAGAACATCGCAGAAGGGCAGCTGAAGTTCAGATGAAACTGGCACGATGACCGGATTCGAAGACGTCACAGAAACGGTGGCATCAAGATGGCATCAGAACTCTTCTCCAAGAATTGGATGATAAGAGATGAACTAAGGCAGGCTGCAGGCAGTGTAGGCTAATTCTCGTTAAAAGCAGGGAGGGCTGGCTGCTTCAATTTGTCTCTTCTTCTCGTCCATAACAGGATTTTGGAGATAGCGTTTGTCGTCTGAAGGGAGGGTTAGAATCTGGCTCTATCAGACTTCTGGTCTTCTCTGCTTCTTATCTCGTTAGGACTTGGATCTCATCTGCTTCGGACATAGTTCCTCTCGTCTTATGTCCTGTCCTATCTCTCTTCGACAATCTCTTCTTGAAGTTTATATACCCACGTATGGGTGCAGTTAATTACAGTGGGCAGTGGTCATTTCCATAAAAGGCATTTTTTTTTTTAAATTCTGCGTCTCTATTGGCTTCCTCAAAAACGCCCACTTCGATCACGCCATGGAAGCTTCTAGAAGAAATTTCTGACGCAATCTGGACCACGTGTGAAGTTGTAAAAAAAGGGCAGCACGTGTCCTTCCATGATGACATATTTTATAAACAAAGATTTCCCTCAGGCTCAGTTACTCAAAATATGCTGACTCTACTAATTAAGACAATGACATCTTGGTCAAAACAGGACAGTCTCCTTATCGCGGCAGGCGCTCTCTTCGAGGCTCGGTTTACTTTCAAAATGCTGCCAACAGTGAAATGATGACAGATTTGACCAAACAATACGGTAGTCGGATCTCGTCTCGACTCGCTGCTCACACTTTGGGAATAGGTATTTTTGTCTTTCATAACATCCTTTTAAAAGCCTTGTTCTAAACATGACAGACATAAACTTTCCTCTTTTGTTTATATAATGGTCGAAGTCATTGGCAGCGCATTCTTCACATGTTCTAAAATATGGTCCTTGCTATTTTAAATCATGCTGATTGTTGACCGATTAACTTTGTATGCTTACTCAATATTTGCCATCTTTCCACAACTATCTAGTTTCTTTATAATGGCTACTTTCATTTCCATTGAAATAGTTTGCCTTTTCTTTACACTACTATCACTGTCACTCCTAGTTTTATGCTTCTGTGCGCTACTACTGGCAGCCTTCTTATCAGACACAGTTAATATTCTGATTCACTGAAATAAGGCAAAAAAAAACCAAGGCAGCAATGAAAAATCCCATAGACGCCTATCACAATTGTTAAGACAATAGACTTTGAATAAAACAGATAGGTACTGCTCAGCGTGGGTGACGGCAGGATTGGGAACCACTTAGGAGTGACGCTAATTTTGAAAATATAATTCTACGGAGTTAACAAACATGTTTTTGACTTGCGGAGATTATGTCCCTAAGTGAAAATTCGCAAAGTGCTAAGTTCATTGGGCGAGGACTGTCCGCAGTTCTGTGTGATGAAACCAGAGAAGAATTGGAGGGGAAGCTGGAGAGATTAATAATGGAATTGGAGAGCATAGGGCTAAAGATCAGTAGAACAAAAACAGAGTGCTTGTGTTGCAACCTGCAGAATCAATTGAGTCACATACATTTGCTGGGAGAAATAGTAAAAAGGACAGACAAATTCAAGTACCTAGGGTTATATGTTGAGAGAACAGCAGAGCTCTAAATGGAAGTAAACAGAAGAATTCAAGCAGGAGTGATAGGAAGGTACATGTAAAGTTGAAGGGAAAGGTACATAAAACTGTAGTGAGACCTGCAATGACATATGGCACAGCAACCTGACCCATGAAAAAGACCTTTGAAAAGAAAATGGATGTTGCAGCAATGAGAAAGCTAAGATGGATGGCTGGGATCAGGAGACTGAATACAGTTAGGAATGACTTAGTACAGAGAACAATTAAGGTTACTGAGGTGTCAAAAAAAATCCCAAACAGAGAGACTCCACTGGTTTGGGCATGTAATGAGGAGAGACCAGGAGTATGTTGGGAGGAGGTTGTTGGAGACTGATGTGCCAGGTAGGAGGAAGGTAGGCGGGGGGACCAAAGAGAGGGTGGATAGTGTGTGTAACAGCAGATATGGAAGAGAAAGATCTCACAGTGAAGGACATCGAGGTAGAAGAAATTGGAAATGGCTTTCAAGAAATAGCAACCCTTCATAGCAGAAAAAGCTGTAGTCAAAGAAGAGGAAGAAATCCATTATATAAAAATCTTATACTGGCAATATTAACCCTGGATAGGTATCATTATTTCCCCACCTTGGATAGGTTTCGATGGGTCGACCTCGACCCGAGGTCCCCAAAAAATTTCAAAGAATATTCTAATCTTCAAAAAAAGTAAATAAAAGCTAAGTCTAAAATAAATATTTATTACAAATAAATTAACAAAATAAGTATACAAGAAAAATGACTTTACAAAAATATTCACCTAAAATATAAATATGGAAATGAACTAACACTATTCTAAGCCCTTATTCTACGATAATTGAGCACCATTTGCTGAGATCCAAGGCAGGAGGAACCAAAAGGGAGCGCTTCCTGAAATGAGAAAAAAAAGTATGGTTTTTTTTGGGGGGGGTCAAAAAAATCTATCCTCATTTCAACATTTATTTTGGGTAAGTAAATGACATAGTTAGTGGCTGAAATTTTTATAGGATATTGTGTTACTATCGTACAACAAAAATGTATAAAAGAATCTGCACTCAGATATTTATTGCTATATAAGGGGAATTTTTTTCTTCTTTTTTTTTGCCGAGTTATATTACGAAATTTTTCAATATCAGATATTTTATAAAGAAAAAAAAAATGAATACATAGAGTTATGCCAGCTTACCTGTCGGATATGCTCAAAAACTGGCCGCCAACCACACCACCTTGTAAGGCCAAATTGGCTAACTGAAATGGAGAAAAATAGGTCAATATCAGCGAGTTATTTATTCATATAATTGTTCGAAGATTTGCATAAAAATATTATGGTAGCTAGAATGAAGTTTATAGATTATTTTGCAATTAAAATTAAAATAATGATCATAATTAAGTTATCATAAAGGTACAAACTTACATAAACAGGAAAATTATAAACTATTTCATAAAAACATACAGGGTAAAAGATATTTACAAACACTTTACAACAATCCTTTTTTATACACACCTAAACACTACTGCACATTCGATAATAATATAAAAACTTTGATATTAAACAACTTACCTTCATTAGGTATTGATGGGTCGAGCTTGATGCGAGAGTATCTCAAAAATAGCACAAGGAAAAGAGCTGGGATGAAATGCGTCCTGACCCGACTGCTGCGCACACTGAACTGAGGTCTCGCAGGTCGATATCACGCGCAACCAATGCGGATGAAAAATTATGGCCAAAAAAAAAAAAAACTTTTTTTTAAACCTCGTTGGGTCGTATACGACCCACCACACCTATCAAGGGTTAATTAATATCCCCATCTCACTATCTTGGACATACTTATGTCATTCAAAGTGCTGTACTAAACTAAACTGCCGAGTGTAACCAATATAGAGAACATATACAGTTACTGTATATTGCTGCAGTAAAACCATTGTACTTTCCAGTATGGTAACAATAATCATGAAAATTAGTAATGAAAAATCAAAGCAATGCATAATAACTATCACCAGCACCTGCAAACTATTTGGTGATAAGTGTCACATAATATCAAACACATATTGTATAAATATATCAGTAATGAAAATTTTCAAAAGAGTGTCCCAATACATACAAAATGCTCTATGTTTAGTAATACCTGATAATACAAATGCATGTTAAAAATGTTTCTATATATCAGTTATGAAAAGATTCCATTATTCTCTCTTTCTCTCTATTTATATGAAATATAGATAAAACATTCAAAATCTAATGGTTCTTACAACATCATACACTTAAATAATTTTCTTTTAGATAAATTATGTTATTTCAGATTGACAAATAATATACATTTTATCTGATATTTTTATGTAATAATTCTTTGAACGAAAGATTTGGATTTTGTTAAAAGATATCAAAACATGATAACATAAGTTTAACTCTATTCAATGGAATTTTTATCATATTCATAATACTTTAATCTAAAGAAAAATATATATTTAAAAACAAAGTTCCTACATGAGAGCACAACCAATGACCAGACAAACAATAAAACCTGCAGACGGAAAACTCTGAAAAATAAGTTTAATCTCTCTCACTAAATAAAAAGAAGAAACTCTATCTAAAATGTAATTGCCATTTCATCATAAGTGATTAGTTTCCTTTATCAAAAGAGTGTTGTTCTAGATTAAAAGGTGAAAATTTATATAAAACATTTTACCTGATAACTTTATTTGCTTGGATAAAATTGTGAATTTTTTTCAGAAGAAAGGTTCTTTGCATACATCATAAAAGGATATTTGATGAATTCAACACTACGCAACATCTTTCATATTTAAGTAAGAAATAGAGAATATAATTTAAAACTATCAAACCTTAGAATAGAGGAAGGGCTTTCCATTGGCTCTAGGAGAATGGTTATTAATCTCAGCTTTTTGAAGTATTTATTTTGCCAACTTTTCTTTTGGCCTTTTTCAAGTGAATTCATGGCCGCTGAATCCACATATAAAGAAATTAGACTGTAACTTACGTGTGTGTGTGTATATAAATAAATAAATGAATATATATATATATATATATATATATATATATATATATATATATATATATATATATATATATACAGTATTACATATATATATGTGTGTATATATATATATATATATATATATATATATATATATATATATATATATATATATATATATATATTATATATATATATATATATATATATATATATATATATGTATGTATGTACAGTAGTTATATATATATATATATATATATATATATATATATACATATATATATGTTATATATATATATATATATATATATATATATATATATATATATATATATATTATCTGTATATATTAGTAAAAATTTATATAAAAGTTATATTCTAAGACAAAAATTTACTGGTGAAAGAATAACAAAAAGGGTTACTTAAATTATTTCTTTTTTTGTATCCATTGAAATATAGTCGTCAGAGGTGAATGGTGTTTGGAAAAATGTAAACCTGGTACACAACTGAGCAGATGCAAGAACCCCTTGCAAAGAAAAAAAATCATACAGTAATTGAAAGTTGCCAAACTCCTAATATTTTAAATCTATACATTCAAGTTCCTCACTTCACTGGAATGCAATTCAATGCCTGCTACGGTTATAGATTATAGATAAGGAAGGGCAAAGCATTTTTGGATAGAGAAAACAAAAAAAAAGGAAAATTTTTTCTAATGCTATCAGCCATGACTATATAAAACTGAACCATCCCTAAACAGAGACCTATCCACTGATGCAAAACTCACCATTTTTCCTAATCAGGAAAGATGGAAAATGTGGAAGAAATTGTTCTGGTCACCAAACCATTCCTGCCACTAATCTCTGAAACCAAGTATTGGTAGACAGCCTCACGGGGCCTAAGATAGACAATCAAGAGGGCCTAAAAATGCCTTTTACTCTAATGATACAGTGGACAGTCTTCTTGTGCTTAGATGAAATACATGGAGACTTGGGTGAACAGCTCTCGAAACAAGTGTGAAATGATTGGTTCTGCAAGGGAACTCGCTCATACTGTAGATTAAACCACTCTTTCCAAAGTTAAAAGGGAGGCATCAGTGTTATCCGGCTGTTCAAAGGCTCCATGAACTTACCTATCCCTGCCCAGACCTTGAAGAATAGAATAAATAGATAAAGGTCCAGTTTTGACCAGTCCTGAAACAAGTAATCCAACTTGCATGGCAAGGGATCCATACATACCAACATAAAACCTCAATCTTCCCATTGGGAAGTAATAATTTTGTCTACATTTGGGAAAGTGGCAACAGGCTGATACCTAGCAGTTTTATCTATGACTGCAGTCCTTACATGATGAGGATTCATGCATCTGACCTTGGTGGGCCCTTCCTCTGAAGGCAGAGCAGAACAATTATCAGGCCTGTGAAAAACCTTCACACTTCTCCATCACTAATAACTTCTGAACCTATAGATCCCCAAATACTATAAACAACTCTATGCAGACTATGCAAGAACTAGACTGCTTTCCATTCAAATACCTAACAGGTGACTAACATACAAATATCTGGACATATACTATTGATTTTGAAACCATGAAATACTTGTCCCAAAAATAGACCTCACCAAAGTTCCTGAAAAGAAATAATGAAAAAAAGTATTCCTCATTTAGCATACAAATACTGACAATGCCCCTTTTGCTCCAAATCAGAAGGAAAGGATAAAAACTTAGAATTTTGATAATGGTTCCCTAACTGAATTCTCTTATGGTGGTAAACAAAATTCCTGTGAGCCTAAGCACCATATCAAAAATAGAACAAACTAAAGACCTTCCCCATTAAGTGAATCTTTTTATTAGCTCATCAGTTTACAGACACAGCATTCTTGCTTAATTTGCTAGAACAAAGTGAATTCTCTTATGAACAGATCTAATCTTCCACTTAGTCCAGGGCAAAGTCCACCAGATCCACCCAAGGTAACTCAAACGATGAATTCGATCAATGACTGAAGTTCTACGGTGGTGCCCCAGTACCTTCCCCAAGGTCATTGCACTCAAGTAAGAGTGCAAGGACCTTCTTTGGGCTCCTTACAGCAGTCCATATGACAAGAGTCGGAAACGTAATCTGGGGCCAACGATCGACCATACCAGTCAACGGTAATGAAAAGAGAACTCCTGGCATAGAAACCAGGAAAAAGAGAAATACCAGGTACTTCTCTTACTGTGGGTTGGAGCAGAGGGGATACCACAGCCCAGTGCAGCAAGGCCCTCCAATCCATATTCTTGGTCACCTAAAGTGTGTATGCACTCGCATACAGCCTCAAATGATGCTAACCTCTCTATGAACTGAGAAACTAAATATCAGTAGGAGGAGGAGGTAGCATTTCGTATCCAGGTAAAGAGAGGGAAGTTGCCAAACCTCCACTATCAACATCAGAACAGAAAGTGTAAAAGGCAGTATACTTCTGTCCTGTCCAGCTACCAGAGTAGCTAGAGGCTCCGGAGTAATCAGGACCAGGGGTGGCCAAAACTTGAGATCGGGAACCACTCGGGTGCTATCAAGGTCCCCTCGAGAGATTGGTGGTGTCATAAGAAGCCCTATTTGTGTGGTTCCAGGAGCCACTGCACACTGTCACAGGGGATTGGGTAGGCGCATTCACAAGGTGCCACAATCACATAATGAGCTGGGACATAGGCACAACCACTGACACTGAGGGAGTACAAATAGGTTCAGGACTCCCTGGCACAAGGTCAGGATGAATAACACAGAGGAAGGGGGTGGAAATCACTTGCACTGGGCCAGGGGCAACACTCCTCTTGACATTATTCTTTCTTTTATCTTTATTGTATTGGCTGCTCGGGACACTGCTTCCAACTCCAGCAACTTACCCAACTTGCGATATGTTTCAAGGAGTGAAACGTCAGGATCCTTGGCACCGGGGGAACCATCACATCCTTCACTACTGGCATTACTGGGGACAGTTTAGGCATGGATAAATGCAAAGGAGGTAATGGGAGAGACGTAGCTTTAGCTATCAACCCCCTTAACAAAGTCATGGAGGGCCTACCTAAAAGAACAAAGGAAGACCAAGACTTCCTTAAGTCAAGCTCGTTATTGGCACTGTACAGTCACACAATGGCCTCCAGTCTATAAATAAAAGTGCAAACAACAGGGGTTCTCCATGCACCAGCAAAAACTAAAACACCAGACAATGCTGATCTAGGTCCTCCTGACATCTGCAGTGTACCTCCTAGGGAAGCAATTACCACCCCCCCCCCCCATCCCCCCCCCGATGAGACAGAAGCACTGAGGCTTCCCTGGAATCATCTTGGGCATAGAACGGTGTGACCCCAACAAACGCTTCTTTCCATTCTTCCCCTAAATGGTTTACACCTACCAATACACCATAAGTTACGACCTGTTCTAAGGACAAACGAATGACTGCAAACAGTTATGCCCCTTACAAGATGCCCAGAGGGAGAGAGGGTCAACAGGCGGCTTAGCCATAAATTGGTTGCAACGTCTTCCCTTCCCTCGGCAAAAAAAAAATTTCTGCTTCCACTTCATCTCTCATAACCATTTACTCCTTGCAAAAAAAGAAAGAAAATTGCAAAGTTTTTTCAGTTGTCTGTGCATCAGTACTAGACATTGGCCTAAACAATAGTGAAGAATCTTCAACTGCAAAGGGGAAAGGGCTCCATGCACCGCACCCTAGCCAGTTAGAAAACTGCTGGTCATCTAACTTGAATGACAGAGTCCAGCTCACTTGCAGTGATATCCCTAATTAAAGGACAAGAGTTTGTATGGCACATAGGAACAAAGGCGTAATTAGAACAAAATGATAAGCTAAGGGAAGGGGAGTCCAACACTTTGAACCAAAAATTTCTTCGATCTTTTAACCAAACTACAAATTCATGCAGAGCTGGTCATGCCACAAAAGGAAAATTCTGCCAATGAATTAAGAAATGATGAAAGCAGTAGTGCAACAGAGAGCAAGCCCAGAGAGGGGACCAAACACTGACCAACTTGGCACAATGCACAGCGTATATGACTGACCAGTACCAGTGTCTCTTTCAGAAGTAACGAAATACCTTGTGAAAGAAAAGGTAGTCTATCCTCTAGGTAAATAATGAGGGAAGGAATTCCAGTTTGTCAATTTCTTAGTAGTTGATACAGGTGAACAGTGATTAGTCCTGCCGCCCTTCCTGGATGCGAGCCATAGCACCAAGGGCATTTAGCTCTCTGAGAATAACCATGGGTCACATGCGATTGGCTATCAGTGCAGCTGAAGGGGAAAGGGTACAGGAACCAAAGCGGCTTGCCCTGATCCACACAGATTTTGGTTGTGGGTGGGATCCTTTCCTCTCCAAATAGATGAGAGATGGCTTGAAAGTATATTTTACCTTCTCTCTCAAGTTGGCTTATCCAACACTGTCCTCGGTGTCTCTCTTCTAAGCAGCTAGTGAGTATTTTGGCTGCAAATTCACAAGACCGGATACAGTAGTATGGGTTGCAATCTTTTTTTTTTTAATTTTTAGACTTCAAGTTGCCACTTTCACTTAATAGCTTGTTCAATTCAGAAAGCAAATAATTATAATATATAATTCTCATAACAAATAGTGTATAGCTACCAACTTTAAAAGATCTATATCTATACAATAAAAATAAACATGTATTATAATAAGTAAAGATGAGCTTATGACATCATACAACCATAATAATATAATTTAAAAAAAAAAATACTCTTCATTAAACAGCTGTTATTTTGTAAAACATTAATAATACTCCCATATGTTTATGGGCCATAAATAAGGATTGGAGATATTCGAGTCCCTCTCAAAAATTTTGTTCCTTTGTGATCCCTGTAAAACAAAAACAAAAATATATATCTTTAGAATAAATAAACATTTAAAATACCTTAAAAATAAAATGCAGATTATACGTCTATGAAATTGGGTTGAACAAAGGAAAACCTATCTTTGGCGAGGTGCTGTGGAGTTTCCAAGGACTTTCCTATTACAGGCTAGAATGGAGAATCGAAAAATACATAGCTACCAACGAAATATTGTCTCCTCTGCTCTAGAGCCAGCTTTTCAACATTCGCAACTTGAATTAAATGTGTAAAAGGGAGACCTAGGAGTCTAGGGCCATTAAAACTAACACAGAACCTTAAATGCTGAATTTTTTTGGCAACGGATGAATGTCATCACCTAAAATAATACTACTTGTGCACTGATTTGTGCCAAGCTACCATTTTCCAAACTCAAAGTGAGAATAAACTATTCTCCTTTCCTACATGAGGCTAGGGAGGAGGGAGAGTCTTGGCGACCACACAGTATCTTTCCCCAAAAGAGGATTTTCCTCCATTAAAAACACATTTTTGGGGGGTTAGTATTCGGTGTGGTCTCCAAGGACTAATCTCCTGCCAAGCTTGATCGATCATTTTGAGGCATATGACAATATTAAAATGCTCCTTCCAAGGTGAGGTTTGTGCTCTCAATGATTTCGAAACATCTCTTGAAGAGATATTACGTTCGAAGAGGCATTTTTTTTCCAAATAAACCCCAGTCTCGTCACAATTGAAGACTTGCTGGGGACTGCAGCCTTCCCTGACAGTTAACTCGTCGAACATCTTAACAAACGCTTCGGCCGCTTTCGTGTCCGACCTTGCAGCCTCCCCAAGACGCACCACCGAATGAACACCTGAGTGTCTCTTAAATTTTTCAAACCACCCACAAGAAGCCTTGAACTCTGGGGGTTCCGGCTTCGATGTTACTTTTCCTGCGTCGGCTTCGGCCTGAGCATGCATGAGATCACCGAAAATGGCGCTGGCTTTCTAGCAGATTATCACTTCGGTGATAGTGTCTCTAGCCATTGCTTTGTCCTTTATCCAGACAAATAGCAGTATCTCCATATACTCATGGAGGTGGCTCCTCTTGCTGGAGAAAACAGTCACGCCCTTAAAAGGTGTTGCTGGTTTGATAGATTCCTTCTGCTTCAGGATTGTTCCTATTGTAGATGGATTTCGGCCATATTTCTTCGAAAGCATACTTAACCGCATGCCGGCCTTATATTTCTTGATTATTTCCATCTTCATCTTCATGGAAAGCATCATACTCTTCTTTCCCTTAACATCAGCGACTTTCTTAGGACCCTTGGCTAATGATGTATTGTAGGATCACACATGATAACAGTACGTACAGTAAAATTGTTACGAAAGCGAAATCACAAACACCAAGTCAATGCGTACAATACCGCTGCAGGAACGAAAAGACATAGGAATGCCAGTGCATAGATGCACAATGGGATACAGTACAGTAGATGTCGACCAATAGGAGAGCAGGATCTCATGGTGGTAACTAGCATCCAAGTAGGGAGAAAACCAATGGGAATGCAGGATGATGGTAGTGCGTTTACAGGCTGGCGGCGCGCGCATTTTAAAATCCGTCTCGGATACGGGTAGGCTCCCGCTCTGTACCGCCTTTCATTGTCCGAAACATTTTTCATGATCCGAGTCATAAAATTCTTCACATCTCCTTTCGTGAGGTGAAAATTTCGTAAGCCGATTCTATCATAGATAGAGGTTTGACTGTATTATACAATAAATTAACAACTGTTAAAGATATGAAAGAGGTTTGTTTATGTGTGATAGAAAAGAAAGCTCTCTACAGAAAGGGTAACTGTAACAAAGTACAATACTGTATATTTCTCATATGTACAGCATTGTACTGTAAGTACTGTGTTATGGTAGTTTGTTATTAGTGCTTATTCTTAAAACTATTCTTAAATTATTCTAAATTGTTTATAATATTTCTTGATGTTATCAAAAGTTTTATATATCAAAATAGGCAGTTAAAAGATTGTTTAAATGACATTTGAAGTACAGTATTCACAAAGTTGCCCTTTTTGCAGGGGTTCTGGTCCCTAATCCCCCCAAATCAAGGGAGGGGGACAGTATATGAAAAATACATGATACGAAAGCCACTCTGGAACGAATTTTGTATCTAGAGGTATTACTAGGTTAAGACACTCAAAAACACAAAATCAAACACATAAAAAGTGAGCTATTGATAATGTGTCTGTCTGGTGATCACCAGGCTGGGGTTTGAGTTCCACTCAAACTCGTTAGTTCCTTAAGCGACTGCAACCTCACCTTCCTTGTGAACTAAAGATAGGGTGTTTAGGGAGTCTATAGGTCTACCTGGTGAGTCATCAGCAGCTGTTGCCTGGCCCTCCCTAGTCCTAGCTTGGGTAGAGAGCTGGCTTGGATGCTGATCATATGTATATATGGTCCCTCTCTAGGCCATTGTCCTGCTAGCTAAGGCAATGTAAATGTCCCTTGCTTCTGCCATTCATGATTAGCTTTTATACAATTGCAAAGAGCAGGAATCAGCATGGCTTCACTCTTAGTGGACCAAGAAAAGTGATGTGATATACTGTGAACGTATTTTTGTTCGTGGGTACCAATTTTCGTTGTTTTATAAAAAAAATGTTGGTTCGTGGATTCATAAATTCGTGGATTCATAAATTCGTGGATTTCCGTTTTGGAACTTTTACCTTTTAGGTTATTAGTTGAACCCCAAATATGATAAAGTGTTCATTTGAAATGCATTGCTTTTATTCATTTATTAAAAATTTTAACAATTAACGCTAACTAAGGGATTACTCATCACTACAAATGGTTATAATGTCGCCGCCGAAAAAAGAAAATTACAGAACTACCCAATTTCTTCTAATATAGCATCCCAAGGTAAAACATTATTCAAAATCTTTTATTGTTACTCAGTGGTAATTAACAGCCTTTAAATAGAGACGAGATAGTTAGTAGGCATATCACTTTCAAACATGTCGTTAACGCAGTGGTTGAAAACTGGCTCTGGCAAGACCAAAGAACCTACTTTATGCATATTAGTAGCTAATACTATTTTTGTTATGTAACGCATTGTTATTTATTGATGAAAATACTAAAATCAATATGAAATAAAAAACAATGTTTTTCATTTTATTTTTATTCAGAAAAAATAAAAATATATGAAAAAATTCAATATATAGGAAAAAAAATTAAAAATAAATAATCTCTGAAAATGACTAAACCTACACACAAAAAAAAAAATTATTATTATAGTGCACATCAAAATCAAACATATTCACAATAACAAATAAAAATAATTAGTAATCCACAATGGTTTAGAAAATATAGGTCACCAACACAAATCGAATGTGTCAAAGTTCAATACCAAAATCTGACCGTGAATAAAAATTTTCGTTGGATTGGTAAATTCGTGGATTCGCCCACCCACGAAGACCATGTAAATTGGTACACCACGGACAAAAATACGTTCACAGTAGTAGGGCAGCTTGCTGAAGACATACTCCGATTAAAGGATGATGGTTTGTATTTGTGTAGGATCAAATATATCATAGGAAAGAATTTGTATCATGCTTTTATTGAATGTAAAAATACTTTGTGCTGAATTTATGTGTCACAAATTATATCTAAAGCTTTCAAAAGGTTTTCTTATTGTTAAAATTATCTATCATTAACTTGAAAAAGAAGTTTACCTTTTTCCCCTTCCTATACGATGGTGGTGTATATTCATCACCGTCGTCTTCATCACTAGATGACATAAATGAATCATCGTCATCATCGAGAGGAAAATGGCTCTTACTGTGGGTTGGAGCAGAGGGGATACCACAGCCCAGTGCAGCAAGGCCCTCCAATCCATATTCTTGGTCACCTAAAGTGTGTATGCACTCGCATACAGCCTCAAATGATGCTAACCTCTCTATGAACTGAGAAACTAAATATCAGTAGGAGGAGGAGGTAGCATTTCGTATCCAGGTAAAGAGAGGGAAGTTGCCAAACCTCCACTATCAACATCAGAACAGAAAGTGTAAAAGGCAGTATACTTCTGTCCTGTCCAGCTACCAGAGTAGCTAGAGGCTCCGGAGTAATCAGGACCAGGGGTGGCCAAAACTTGAGATCGGGAACCACTCGGGTGCTATCAAGGTCCCCTCGAGAGATTGGTGGTGTCATAAGAAGCCCTATTTGTGTGGTTCCAGGAGCCACTGCACACTGTCACAGGGGATTGGGTAGGCGCATTCACAAGGTGCCACAATCACATAATGAGCTGGGACATAGGCACAACCACTGACACTGAGGGAGTACAAATAGGTTCAGGACTCCCTGGCACAAGGTCAGGATGAATAACACAGAGGAAGGGGGTGGAAATCACTTGCACTGGGCCAGGGGCAACACTCCTCTTGACATTATTCTTTCTTTTATCTTTATTGTATTGGCTGCTCGGGACACTGCTTCCAACTCCAGCAACTTACCCAACTTGCGATATGTTTCAAGGAGTGAAACGTCAGGATCCTTGGCACCGGGGGAACCATCACATCCTTCACTACTGGCATTACTGGGGACAGTTTAGGCATGGATAAATGCAAAGGAGGTAATGGGAGAGACGTAGCTTTAGCTATCAACCCCCTTAACAAAGTCATGGAGGGCCTACCTAAAAGAACAAAGGAAGACCAAGACTTCCTTAAGTCAAGCTCGTTATTGGCACTGTACAGTCACACAATGGCCTCCAGTCTATAAATAAAAGTGCAAACAACAGGGGTTCTCCATGCACCAGCAAAAACTAAAACACCAGACAATGCTGATCTAGGTCCTCCTGACATCTGCAGTGTACCTCCTAGGGAAGCAATTACCACCCCCCCCCCCCATCCCCCCCCCGATGAGACAGAAGCACTGAGGCTTCCCTGGAATCATCTTGGGCATAGAACGGTGTGACCCCAACAAACGCTTCTTTCCATTCTTCCCCTAAATGGTTTACACCTACCAATACACCATAAGTTACGACCTGTTCTAAGGACAAACGAATGACTGCAAACAGTTATGCCCCTTACAAGATGCCCAGAGGGAGAGAGGGTCAACAGGCGGCTTAGCCATAAATTGGTTGCAACGTCTTCCCTTCCCTCGGCAAAAAAAAAATTTCTGCTTCCACTTCATCTCTCATAACCATTTACTCCTTGCAAAAAAAGAAAGAAAATTGCAAAGTTTTTTCAGTTGTCTGTGCATCAGTACTAGACATTGGCCTAAACAATAGTGAAGAATCTTCAACTGCAAAGGGGAAAGGGCTCCATGCACCGCACCCTAGCCAGTTAGAAAACTGCTGGTCATCTAACTTGAATGACAGAGTCCAGCTCACTTGCAGTGATATCCCTAATTAAAGGACAAGAGTTTGTATGGCACATAGGAACAAAGGCGTAATTAGAACAAAATGATAAGCTAAGGGAAGGGGAGTCCAACACTTTGAACCAAAAATTTCTTCGATCTTTTAACCAAACTACAAATTCATGCAGAGCTGGTCATGCCACAAAAGGAAAATTCTGCCAATGAATTAAGAAATGATGAAAGCAGTAGTGCAACAGAGAGCAAGCCCAGAGAGGGGACCAAACACTGACCAACTTGGCACAATGCACAGCGTATATGACTGACCAGTACCAGTGTCTCTTTCAGAAGTAACGAAATACCTTGTGAAAGAAAAGGTAGTCTATCCTCTAGGTAAATAATGAGGGAAGGAATTCCAGTTTGTCAATTTCTTAGTAGTTGATACAGGTGAACAGTGATTAGTCCTGCCGCCCTTCCTGGATGCGAGCCATAGCACCAAGGGCATTTAGCTCTCTGAGAATAACCATGGGTCACATGCGATTGGCTATCAGTGCAGCTGAAGGGGAAAGGGTACAGGAACCAAAGCGGCTTGCCCTGATCCACACAGATTTTGGTTGTGGGTGGGATCCTTTCCTCTCCAAATAGATGAGAGATGGCTTGAAAGTATATTTTACCTTCTCTCTCAAGTTGGCTTATCCAACACTGTCCTCGGTGTCTCTCTTCTAAGCAGCTAGTGAGTATTTTGGCTGCAAATTCACAAGACCGGATACAGTAGTATGGGTTGCAATCTTTTTTTTTTTAATTTTTAGACTTCAAGTTGCCACTTTCACTTAATAGCTTGTTCAATTCAGAAAGCAAATAATTATAATATATAATTCTCATAACAAATAGTGTATAGCTACCAACTTTAAAAGATCTATATCTATACAATAAAAATAAACATGTATTATAATAAGTAAAGATGAGCTTATGACATCATACAACCATAATAATATAATTTAAAAAAAAAAATACTCTTCATTAAACAGCTGTTATTTTGTAAAACATTAATAATACTCCCATATGTTTATGGGCCATAAATAAGGATTGGAGATATTCGAGTCCCTCTCAAAAATTTTGTTCCTTTGTGATCCCTGTAAAACAAAAACAAAAATATATATCTTTAGAATAAATAAACATTTAAAATACCTTAAAAATAAAATGCAGATTATACGTCTATGAAATTGGGTTGAACAAAGGAAAACCTATCTTTGGCGAGGTGCTGTGGAGTTTCCAAGGACTTTCCTATTACAGGCTAGAATGGAGAATCGAAAAATACATAGCTACCAACGAAATATTGTCTCCTCTGCTCTAGAGCCAGCTTTTCAACATTCGCAACTTGAATTAAATGTGTAAAAGGGAGACCTAGGAGTCTAGGGCCATTAAAACTAACACAGAACCTTAAATGCTGAATTTTTTTGGCAACGGATGAATGTCATCACCTAAAATAATACTACTTGTGCACTGATTTGTGCCAAGCTACCATTTTCCAAACTCAAAGTGAGAATAAACTATTCTCCTTTCCTACATGAGGCTAGGGAGGAGGGAGAGTCTTGGCGACCACACAGTATCTTTCCCCAAAAGAGGATTTTCCTCCATTAAAAACACATTTTTGGGGGGTTAGTATTCGGTGTGGTCTCCAAGGACTAATCTCCTGCCAAGCTTGATCGATCATTTTGAGGCATATGACAATATTAAAATGCTCCTTCCAAGGTGAGGTTTGTGCTCTCAATGATTTCGAAACATCTCTTGAAGAGATATTACGTTCGAAGAGGCATTTTTTTTCCAAATAAACCCCAGTCTCGTCACAATTGAAGACTTGCTGGGGACTGCAGCCTTCCCTGACAGTTAACTCGTCGAACATCTTAACAAACGCTTCGGCCGCTTTCGTGTCCGACCTTGCAGCCTCCCCAAGACGCACCACCGAATGAACACCTGAGTGTCTCTTAAATTTTTCAAACCACCCACAAGAAGCCTTGAACTCTGGGGGTTCCGGCTTCGATGTTACTTTTCCTGCGTCGGCTTCGGCCTGAGCATGCATGAGATCACCGAAAATGGCGCTGGCTTTCTAGCAGATTATCACTTCGGTGATAGTGTCTCTAGCCATTGCTTTGTCCTTTATCCAGACAAATAGCAGTATCTCCATATACTCATGGAGGTGGCTCCTCTTGCTGGAGAAAACAGTCACGCCCTTAAAAGGTGTTGCTGGTTTGATAGATTCCTTCTGCTTCAGGATTGTTCCTATTGTAGATGGATTTCGGCCATATTTCTTCGAAAGCATACTTAACCGCATGCCGGCCTTATATTTCTTGATTATTTCCATCTTCATCTTCATGGAAAGCATCATACTCTTCTTTCCCTTAACATCAGCGACTTTCTTAGGACCCTTGGCTAATGATGTATTGTAGGATCACACATGATAACAGTACGTACAGTAAAATTGTTACGAAAGCGAAATCACAAACACCAAGTCAATGCGTACAATACCGCTGCAGGAACGAAAAGACATAGGAATGCCAGTGCATAGATGCACAATGGGATACAGTACAGTAGATGTCGACCAATAGGAGAGCAGGATCTCATGGTGGTAACTAGCATCCAAGTAGGGAGAAAACCAATGGGAATGCAGGATGATGGTAGTGCGTTTACAGGCTGGCGGCGCGCGCATTTTAAAATCCGTCTCGGATACGGGTAGGCTCCCGCTCTGTACCGCCTTTCATTGTCCGAAACATTTTTCATGATCCGAGTCATAAAATTCTTCACATCTCCTTTCGTGAGGTGAAAATTTCGTAAGCCGATTCTATCATAGATAGAGGTTTGACTGTATTATACAATAAATTAACAACTGTTAAAGATATGAAAGAGGTTTGTTTATGTGTGATAGAAAAGAAAGCTCTCTACAGAAAGGGTAACTGTAACAAAGTACAATACTGTATATTTCTCATATGTACAGCATTGTACTGTAAGTACTGTGTTATGGTAGTTTGTTATTAGTGCTTATTCTTAAAACTATTCTTAAATTATTCTAAATTGTTTATAATATTTCTTGATGTTATCAAAAGTTTTATATATCAAAATAGGCAGTTAAAAGATTGTTTAAATGACATTTGAAGTACAGTATTCACAAAGTTGCCCTTTTTGCAGGGGTTCTGGTCCCTAATCCCCCCAAATCAAGGGAGGGGGACAGTATATGAAAAATACATGATACGAAAGCCACTCTGGAACGAATTTTGTATCTAGAGGTATTACTAGGTTAAGACACTCAAAAACACAAAATCAAACACATAAAAAGTGAGCTATTGATAATGTGTCTGTCTGGTGATCACCAGGCTGGGGTTTGAGTTCCACTCAAACTCGTTAGTTCCTTAAGCGACTGCAACCTCACCTTCCTTGTGAACTAAAGATAGGGTGTTTAGGGAGTCTATAGGTCTACCTGGTGAGTCATCAGCAGCTGTTGCCTGGCCCTCCCTAGTCCTAGCTTGGGTAGAGAGCTGGCTTGGATGCTGATCATATGTATATATGGTCCCTCTCTAGGCCATTGTCCTGCTAGCTAAGGCAATGTAAATGTCCCTTGCTTCTGCCATTCATGATTAGCTTTTATACAATTGCAAAGAGCAGGAATCAGCATGGCTTCACTCTTAGTGGACCAAGAAAAGTGATGTGATATACTGTGAACGTATTTTTGTTCGTGGGTACCAATTTTCGTTGTTTTATAAAAAAAATGTTGGTTCGTGGATTCATAAATTCGTGGATTCATAAATTCGTGGATTTCCGTTTTGGAACTTTTACCTTTTAGGTTATTAGTTGAACCCCAAATATGATAAAGTGTTCATTTGAAATGCATTGCTTTTATTCATTTATTAAAAATTTTAACAATTAACGCTAACTAAGGGATTACTCATCACTACAAATGGTTATAATGTCGCCGCCGAAAAAAGAAAATTACAGAACTACCCAATTTCTTCTAATATAGCATCCCAAGGTAAAACATTATTCAAAATCTTTTATTGTTACTCAGTGGTAATTAACAGCCTTTAAATAGAGACGAGATAGTTAGTAGGCATATCACTTTCAAACATGTCGTTAACGCAGTGGTTGAAAACTGGCTCTGGCAAGACCAAAGAACCTACTTTATGCATATTAGTAGCTAATACTATTTTTGTTATGTAACGCATTGTTATTTATTGATGAAAATACTAAAATCAATATGAAATAAAAAACAATGTTTTTCATTTTATTTTTATTCAGAAAAAATAAAAATATATGAAAAAATTCAATATATAGGAAAAAAAATTAAAAATAAATAATCTCTGAAAATGACTAAACCTACACACAAAAAAAAAAATTATTATTATAGTGCACATCAAAATCAAACATATTCACAATAACAAATAAAAATAATTAGTAATCCACAATGGTTTAGAAAATATAGGTCACCAACACAAATCGAATGTGTCAAAGTTCAATACCAAAATCTGACCGTGAATAAAAATTTTCGTTGGATTGGTAAATTCGTGGATTCGCCCACCCACGAAGACCATGTAAATTGGTACACCACGGACAAAAATACGTTCACAGTAGTAGGGCAGCTTGCTGAAGACATACTCCGATTAAAGGATGATGGTTTGTATTTGTGTAGGATCAAATATATCATAGGAAAGAATTTGTATCATGCTTTTATTGAATGTAAAAATACTTTGTGCTGAATTTATGTGTCACAAATTATATCTAAAGCTTTCAAAAGGTTTTCTTATTGTTAAAATTATCTATCATTAACTTGAAAAAGAAGTTTACCTTTTTCCCCTTCCTATACGATGGTGGTGTATATTCATCACCGTCGTCTTCATCACTAGATGACATAAATGAATCATCGTCATCATCGAGAGGAAAATGGCTCTTAGGTTTAGAGTATTTCTGAAACAAAAATGAGTAGGAGTAAAATCCAGTCAATGCCCTAGGCAAAACCATGCTTACCATATACAATAAACCAGCCTTTTCAAAATTATTAACATGACAAATTCGTAGATAATTTGTATTTTTCCTAACTATACAAACCTTAGCTATTTATTAGGGGTTATACTTTCGCCGGAGCTGAAATGACGAGCCATTAAAATTTAGGGAGGGTTAACTACCCACATCGCTAGTTAGCGGGGGTAGAGGGGGGTAGCTTGCTACCACTCCTGTTCACACACCTGTGATTTAGTCCCTTTGCTTGGAGGTAGGACTTCAAGAGGGATAGGGATGGCGGGCACGTTTGTATAAATAGCTAAGGTTTGTATAATTAGGAAAAATACAAATTATCTACGAATTTGTCATTTGTTCCGTAACTGGAATACAAACCACGCTATTTATTAGGGGTGACTCACCCATTAGGAAGGATGGACGTCCTTGCTAATTTAGCTTTTGGCTTTGCCCGGGTACTCCTTATCTGGGTATGTTAGTGATCAAAAATAAGGAGTCCCTGCCCTCGCTAAACCTTGCTACGCAAGGTCCACAGCCTACGCAAGCTGTGTGTTGAGACGTGTAGAAGTGTGATTGTCTAGGTAAAGTTATTC
The DNA here is from genome assembly GCF_036898095.1 of Palaemon carinicauda. NCBI lineage: Eukaryota > Metazoa > Arthropoda > Malacostraca > Decapoda > Palaemonidae > Palaemon > Palaemon carinicauda. The sequence goes on from NC_090732.1 coordinate 74,145,247, forward strand.
CGAGTCTACGTAAGAAAAACCTGATGTAACCAAGACTTCCCAATACCACCTCGCCAGGGTATAGCGACGCAACAGTATTAGCTTAACACTAGGTACACAAGGGAGCATGGTTTACCTACAGTGGTTTGAGTCAGCTTATGCAGAGAACCCAGGATGCTGCTTTCCCCACGAGAGGGTAGGATGAAGAAAAGCATAAGAGCCAGTCAAATCTTTTCACTCACGCAGACTAAAACCGGGTAACAGTGCCCTCAACCTTCTGCTACTTGTCTAATAAGGAGCTTGAGGTATACAACCAACTGTTGTGCAGTCATCACCAGACCGATAGAGATCGTATCGAGTTCCTGTGGATCACGTCTTGCAGGAGAAAGGTTGTGAATGTCACCTGGAGCATTCACACCCTTTCTTGTAAAACCTGCGTCACAGAGTAATCTGCTAAGAAGGACCAGGGGCATAGTTATGCCCCTGACACTGTGAGTCGTCATGTCGAGATGATGTTTCGGTGATCTTCCTCTAGTCTCTCCCAGTGCTGACAAATAGGAGGGACCAGGGCACGCTGTTGCCGCTTTCTTTAGGTAAAGTCTCATACCTTACCCTGGGTACAGTAATGGATGATATGGATCGTTCCTTACCTAGTTGAGACTTGTGTAGGATCCGTCACCTCTGGAGACTGTGTCTGGTGACATACTCAGGGACGAAACTAAACATCGTCTTTCGCCCTTCTCAATAATGGGCGATGTCGAAAGAGAGACCATGAAGTTCCTTGACTCATATGGTTGCTGTCCGAGTGTGTAGGAACTTTGTATTCTTAAATCAGAAAATTTGTTGCCTGGTGAAGTGGAACACAAGGAGGTCCCTTTAGGGATCGAAGATTTGAACCATGTTCTGAGAGGAAGGTCTCAATTCCGACTGGGGAAAGGCAAGTTGTAAGTCCGTATGAGTTAGGAAAAGTCTATCGATGAGAGGGTGTCCCTTTCTTTCAGATTGAAGGTGAAGGATCAAGGTTGAGTGATCATCTTTACCTGTCAAAACTGATTAGGGAGTCTTTTCCTCTTGCATTTACTCGAGGATTCCGCTATTGCTGGAATCGAGGTATCGAGTGGAGAGACACTTTCACATGACGCCAACCACACACAAGATACTGCCTGGTAGACTGTTGGTGAAGAATTCCTCAGATATCTAGACAACCTTTTCGCATAGAGGTATTGGGTAGTTTTCAGGCGTACAATCATAGCAAAGCTATAGCTTGTGGTAGGTGTCGAAGTGGGTTGTCTGTTATGTGGAGAGGGTTCTCTTGGAGGCTCTATCAGGAGCTGCAAAAGGTTTGGAGACTTCTGCATAATGCCATAGCAGAGCTAGGAGACTCCTTGAGAGGTTGACCGATGTTCTAGCCTTGTTGAGTGCCCTTCTCCAGATAAAACAGGGACACGACGTAAACGTCATTGTTGTACCCACCGTTGTTGCCAGGGAGTCTTGGGGTCTAGGGCTGGTGAGCAACAGTAGCCTGAGATTCAGGAGCATTGCAAACTGACTCCCTAGTTGGAGGACCTCGTAAAGTCGGGACTTTGTTGGCTACATGGCGATCCAAAGTCCATTCGGTATACCTTATCTGAGATGCTGTGCACAGATTGTCGGCGAGCACGTTCTTCCAGTCTGGAATGAAGCGGGCTGATAGCGGTACCGAACGGACTTTGGCCCACCTTAGTGTTTTCACTATTAGATGGGAAGAGGCTACAAGCCAGTTCCTACTTGCTTGTCGATGTGAGTCTCTATGTGGTGTGTGGTGTGTCCTCCATCACATCACTGAGTGGTCTGTTAGAAACCGATGAGATTGCTGAAGGACCAGAAAGTTGGCCTTCATCTGTTAAGAGGTTTAAGTGAAGGTACTTTTGGGCTCTGTACAGAGGGCTGAGGTCGTGTGGTGCAGCCTTCTTTTTCTGACTCGAGTCTCCTGGAATGGAAGTCGTTCTTGTTTCGAGAAGGTTTTTGTGGAGATTGGTGTTTAGAAACATTCCCAGATACTCCAGTCTCCTGGGAGGGAAGTAGGGAAGATTTCCATAGGTTTACCCTGATCATTGAATCTTGGTAAAAAGACTTCAGAAGTTCCAGTGTTAATGCAAGGTTGCCACTGAGTCTGCTAAGGTCAGTCAGTCCTCCCGAGAGAGCGGAGACAGAAGCTAATCCTGTGAGACCAGGATGTGTGTAGTGAAAAGACCAAAACACAGTGCCTTGAACTGGTGTTTCTTGTTTGTCTAGTCTGAATCTTCCAACCTTCTTAGATGGATGGTTTGGACCTGTGAGTAAGTGTCCTTTAGGTCCAGTGTGCAAATGAAGACCTGAGGTCTTAGCCCTTGATCGAACTCCAACATGGTGTGGACATCGACCCAAAGGGACAGCTCCTTGGTGATCCTTTTGCATGGAAGATTGTCGACGCGATTCCCAGTGTAAGAATTCTTCTCTGAGAGAGAATTTCTTTAAAAGGAAGGCCACGCTTAGCCTTAACACGCATCCTGATGGGATTGATGCTATTCCTTAGAATAAAATCAATCTGGTGAATGTTATTCAATGGTTAACCGTTGGGTATCGTGGTTACTGTGCAGTTGGAGAGTGCTCGCAAGTAGTTCCCTGTTGTTAAACGTTTACCGATCACTTTAGTGTGATGGCAAACAGCCAGTAACGAGAAGTATGTTGTATAACTTCTGATCTAGGAACTACAGGAAGCGGTTGAATAGTAAGTTCGAGTCACGAACTGCTGGAAAATAAGCGATGACCGATGAATCGGTGGTCTGTGAGCTGATAGTGAGTTCGAGATCAGCAAGCTGATTATGGTCCCACCAGGTTAGTCAGAGATCAGCAAGCTGAAGATGAGCTTGTCAGAGATTAGCGAGCTGAGTTCAATGATCGAAGAAAGATGAGCTGCCCATCGGTGATCTAATGATCAGCAAGCTGATAACTGGTTATTTACTAGCAATCGGTGATTGGAAATGCTACAAATTGAAGATCGTTAGTCATTGGAGGGACTAGAGGTCAAAGATCAGCATTGAGTTAGCAATTGGCGATCTGGTGATCGGCGACCTAGCGATCAGTAAACTGTGAACTAGCCATCAGCAAACAGTGATCTAGAGATCAGTCTGTTGATGCTTTCCTGTTTGCTGGTGGTGGTCTGTCAAGGAAAAAAGAAACTTCAGAAGAGACAGGGACCAAGGATTCTCCGTTTCGATTCCCTTGTTGGATGGAATCTTCGGGATCTTGAATCCTTCTATGGAGCCTTATTCCCCTTTTCCCGGTGGCAATGTTTATGTGTTTGCGGGGAGGAATGGGACAATGGTGACCTGTCCAAAATGTTTTATTCCTTTTTACTGACAATTGCGCGAGTGTGTAGGTGAGTCTAGAGCGATGACACACAGGATGATGCTGGTGCTTAATATCTTCCTGGAGAGCAGGCAAGCGCTGGTTCTTAGGTAAGAGCTGGTGCATTGGATCTGCGAGCCTTGACTCTTTGGCAAGAGCTGGCGCATGGATCCAGGACTGTAACTGCGCTGGAGGGCGCAGGAAAGTGAGGAAGAGCGGTGGTGTGCAATAAGGCACTGTGCAGTTTTGTGCATTCTCCCTAGAATGCACCGAAGCGTGTTACTGGTTGCGAAAGAGTGGAAGTATTGGTGCGTACGTGAGAGTACTTCGTGGAGACTTGGCGCGTGCGTGCGGAAGACCATCGGAGTCCGCATGTAGAAGACCGTCGGCGCGCGCGGAAGGCTGTGTGCACGCAGTCAAGATTATTAGAGCGAGCATGCGCAAAGGCCATCGGCACAGCGCGTGAGGCCGTCGGTGCGCGTGCGCAGTAGACTGTTGGCGCACATGCAGGATACCATCAGCGCCCGCGCGCAGAAGAAAGTCGGCACGCAGGAGACCATAGGCGCCCGCGCAGTGAAAGAAAGTCGGCACGCATGGGCGAAACTGTTGCCACGCGCGTGTGCAAGACTATTGGCGTGCGCGCAAGAGTATTGGCGCTTGTGCGCTTGGAAAATCATCGGCTCGCATGCGGGAGACCAGCGGCTTCCGTGCGCAGAAGATCGTCGGCGCACGCAAGAGCATTGGCGCTAGCGCGCGTGGAAAATCATCGGCGGGCGCGCAGGAGATCATCGGCGCCTGCACGCGGAAGATCGTCGGCGCGCGCGCACATACAAGACTGTTGGCAAGCGCTTGTAAGACTACTGCTGCACGCAGAAGACTATTGGCGCGCGCGGGGCAGACCATCGGTACCCGAGCGCGGAAGATCGTCGGCGCTCGCGTGTGTAAGAATGTCGGCAAGCGCGCGCGGGAGACCATCGGTACCCGCGCGCAGAAGATTGTCGGCGCTTGCGCGCGTAAGAATGTGGGCTAGCGCTCGCGCGGGAGACCATCCGTACCGGCGGACGGAAGATCGTCGGCGCTCGCGTGCGTATATAAGAGCGCACGCGCGAGACCATTGGTACCTGCGTGCGGAAGATTATCGGCGCTCGCGCGCGTAAGAATGTCTGCGAGCGCGCGCGTAGGAATGTCTGCGAGCGCGCGCGTAGGAATGTCTGCGAGCGCACGCGTAGGAATGTCTGCGAGCGCGCGCGTAAGAATGTCTGCGAGCGCGCGCGCTGGAGACCACCTATACCCGCGCGAGGAAGATCGTCGGCGCTCACGCGCGTAAGAATGTCGGCGAGCACGTGCGCGAAAGTAGCGCTAGTAGGTTGGCAGGTCAGCTGATAGGATGACCAGTGGCAGGACGATCAGGAACTGGGATGTGCCCTTTAAAAAAAGGCGAGCATCCACCGATGGGGACCGTAAGCAAGTCTGCGTTAGAGTCCAGGACCGAAGTCCTTTGCAGTGCAAGGTTGTGCTGGTAGATCGGTAAGTCAGCTGGCAGGACGATCAGGAACTGGGATGTGCCCTTTGTAAGGGTGAGCATCCTTCGATGGGGACCGTAAAATGTCCGTGTTAGAGTCCAGAACCGAAGTCCAAAGGACTACGTTGCAGCACAAGGTTGCGCTGGTAGATCGGTAGATCAGCTGGCAGGACGATCAGGCTGCACTGGAAGGTCTGCTTGATTCTCCAAAGAGGTGTCTCTATGAGAGGCCTCTCCCGCGAACGAGAGAGGTGAATACTTCGTAGAAGAGACTTGAAGAGACTTGAAGACACCCGTGATGACGCCCCTTAGGGCGGGTGGATCAGCAAGCTGACCTTAGCAGTAGCGATCCTCCAAAGAGGAGTCTCTATGATTGGCCTCTCTCGCGAACGAGAGAGGTGAACACTTCGTAGAAGAGACTTGCCAAGACCGCGCCCCGCCCCTGAAGGAAGAGAAACTAAGCAAGGGGGGAGAGAAGTCTGGCCAAAGGGCAGCAACAGCAGTCGGAGATGACGGATTTATTAAGATATGGGAAGTTCTCCCTCTGAATGGAGAAACAACCTCACACCTGGGGAGGAAACCTCCCTCGGAAGGAAGTTGTCCAACCCCTGGAGGCGAACCTCCTTTAGTGTTCTAAGATGATCTGAAGTGCTGGCCATGTTGTCACAGGAGTACTTCTAAGAGAAGGAATGACGCCCATGACGACGTCCTCCAAGGGACGGCAGTGACAGCAGATTCCCCACGCATGAACAGAACAGCTCTGCTTCGTTGGCACTCTTTATTCGAACGAAGAAAAACTGCATAGTTAACTGGGAAAATAAAACTAATTATTTTACAGAAATTCCCTAGGGAGGAACTCCGAAGAGGAACCCCGAGGGAACAACATAAAATAAGAATTAAGTATTGCGCCCTTCCTTCCCCAGACGACATCCACGGGAGAATGGGGGGGGGGGAGCGGAGTAACTGTAATAAAAACAGAATTATAGTTATTCAAATCAGCTAAGAATATTCACTTATAGTGAGAACCACTGATCCTCCGAAGGGAAGTGTTCCCCACGGAGAAAGCTGAAAAGTTAAAATACAATTAGATTTTCACTAAAAATAATTGAGACAAACAAACGGAAGAGAAAACTAACCCGCGCACGGAAGAGGAGCTTCCCCAATAGTACGATGTTGTATTAAAGGTGAACGACCTCGAGAAGAGAGAGACCGTAGTCAATCTTTGAAAGGCCACATTCGCTTCGCTCAGAATCCAAGTTTCCCGTAGGAAATGAGGAAAAGGCAAAGACAATAGTTGAATGAAGAGGGTCCAGGCGATGGCGATTCCCCTGCGGTGGCCGAGTTAATGGAAATATGCCAATGGGAAGACCGATGGACCAAAGAGGGAGAGGTCGTTCCCCACGAAGTGGAACTGTGCTGGCCTTGCTACTACGCAAGTGTCGTTGTCGTATATGTATCACACACACAGCACAAATACTGAAAAGGAAACTTACCACATTTCTAGACACATATATACATACATAAACATGAAGACTGTTTATATATACTGTATATACAAGTATAAGAAAAAGTAAGTTAAAGACAAAAATTAATGGCAGTCCAAAATAGGCAAGGAGGGAGAGAAGAAACAACCGCTCTCTCTCCGAGCCAAAAGTAAAGTAACTAAATCACAGGTGTGTGAATGGGAGTGGTAGCAAGCTACCCCCCCCCCCCTACCCCCGCTAACTAGCGGTGTGGGTAGTTAACCCTTGCTAAATCTTAATGGCTCGTCATTTCAGCTCTGCCGAAAGTATAATCCCTAATAAATAGCGTGGTTTGTATTCCAGTTACGGAACAAATAAAATTTATAATTAAAAAGAATACCAATGTTATTTAAGGTCATTACTGTGAGAAATATGAAAAAAAATAGAATTACAGAGACTTACCTTGAAGTATATTACAAAAAACTTCCAAACCCAAAATTACAATAATTTTAGTAATTTTATCAGATATAAAATAGGCCTATTGGTGAACTGAACATATTGTAACCTATATTCATCTAAAATCAATATCTAGTTTGTCAGTGTTAGCAACTAAATTGGGTGATACTAAATTGGGTGATACAGTGTTTCAATTGTGCAGCTCCACTAGTGAAGTACTTTATTGAAGGTGCTGACCTTAACAATAAGAATTCCCAGAACATGTATGGTACTAGGTTTTCCAAAAGACTGGGAAACACATTTTTGACAGTAAAAATTGAAAATAGAACCTCTGTCATACTACAAGCCTTGTAGCAGTCTACTGATAAATTTGCTCTCTGCTTCTTTTGTTGAAAGTAGGAGGAATCCAATGAATTTCTTCTTCTTAATGAGTTGGTTATAAGAGGATCTTAGGGATGCAGTGGCTTTGAGTGACATGGGTACTGACAACTAAGTATCAGGGCAAGGTCCTACCACTAAGCCATTAGTATTAAGTTTGTAACTCTTAGACGAGTATAGACGACAGAATGCGTTTAACAAAACCATTGCAAATATGTTTCCCTGATCTTTCTTTGGAGCCATTACAGGGATTACAGCAGTAAGGGTAAGAAAAATGAACAATATGGAAAGAATTAAAAAAAAAACGATTGCAATGATAAAATATTATGGAACGATAAATAGCAATAATTATACTATTACTTATTACAAGTCTGCCTAGGAAGACCAGTGGGGGGCAGCATGATGAGGACATACTCCTATTAAAGGATGATGGTTTGTATTTGTGCAAGAGCAAATATATCACAGGAGAAAATATGTATCATGCTTTCATTGAGCAAGTACAATTCCACTGTTGAATTTATGTATCATGAAATCATATCATTAGCATTCAAGAAGTTTTCTTTATTGTCATAATCACCTACAATGAACTTAAAACAGAAGTTTACCTTTTTCACTCTCAACCTAAGATTCATATTTTTATACTTGGAAGGTATATATTCTATTTGATCTTCTTTGTGGAGTTCTACCCGATCCTCTTCAGGATCCTCTTCGTCACTTGATGGTATGACTAACCCATCATCATCGCTCAGATCAAAAAAGCTCTTGGGTTCTGAGCATTTCTGTAATAAAAAAAAAAATGAAGAGAATTATCTTCAAATAATTCCAGTCAATATCACTGGCAAAACCATGCTCTGCATTTACAGTAAAATGGTCTTTTCAGTCTTAATATACAAATTAAAATTAAAAAGAATATTAATGTCATTCAAGGTGATTCATGTGAGAAATATGAAAAAATAAATTAGAACTAGAGGTTTATCTTGAAGTATAATACAAAAACTTCTGAGCACAGAATTACAATAATTTTTGTAAATTTATCAGATAAAAAATTAGCCCTACAGGTGTATTGGATCTAATGTAACCAATATCAAGTTAAAAACAATATCTAGTTTGTCAGTCTCAGTATCTAAATTGGGTGCCGGAAGTGTGTGGCTCCACTGTCACACTACACAATTTGAAACCGTCTGCTAGTAAATTCGATCTTTTCTTCTTGGGTTGCAAGCAGCACAATAGTTTCTTCTTAAAAACTCGGTTATAAGAGGTTCTTGGGATGCAGTGGCTTTGAGTGACATGGGTACTGACTAAGTACACCAGGGCAAGGTCCTGCCATCAGGTTATCAGTAGTAAGTTTATAACTTTAGGACGAGCAAACACGACAGAATTGGTTTAACAAAGCCACTACAAATGTGTTTCCTGTGCACAGATCTTTCCCCGGAGGTATTACTCGAGGGCTGTGGCACCCCTAGCAGCACCAGCCGAACTCGGTTGAGTACCTTGTCAGGCTGGGAGGAACGTAGAGAGGGGAGGTCCCCTTTTTTTGTTTCATTTGTTTGATGTCGGCTACACCCCCAAAATTGGGGGAAGTGCCTTGGTACATGTATGTATATATTACTCGAGGATTACAAAATGAGTAAGGGTAAGAAAAATGAAAACTAGGAAAAATGTTCAAATTGCTCCTACTGTATTAAACTCTTTGATTTGTTGAATTTTACAACTCTTTGATGTAAAGCAAATAAGAATTACAGGACTTTATTCTAACAATTAGAATCAATTGTAGTTATCATTTAAATAAAAAGCCAAGAGAATTGTAAGAGGAGTCCAATGATATATAATCATGGAACTATAAACAGCAGTCACTCCACTAGTTATTACAAAACTGCCTAGGAAAACCACGGGTCCAAATGAAAAGCTATTGTCAGTAATGTAAAAGTACTAGTGAAGACTAACAGAACTGTTAACAGTATAAAGGTGCTGATAGCTTAGTTTTATTATGTGACGTTGCATGGTGGGAGAGGGTTTATTGAACTTGCCTTTTTTTATTGCCCGGTCCACAGATTGCTGTGTGGACAACTCGATCGTTCCCTATACATTTTGTGCCTCTTTTGCTCCCTTTATTTCCCACACCCATCCATTCCTTTTCTTTCCCAATACAATTTCAGATCCCAAATTTCCTATAGTCTCCACCTTGATATTAACATGTTCATGGTCCAGAAAAAATCTGTGGCACTATTAATCTAGCTTAGTAATATTCTCTATCTTTGGTGCATCTGATGAACTTGTCTAACTGAACGATCCATAATAGCACTATTGAGATAAAAGCTTAGCCAAAAATTATGACTAACTATTCACAAACAATGAATGCAGATGACACAGAACTGAATCAGGCTTCAAGGGGTTGGGTGTCGTAAATTCGATCGAGGCCTGATGAACGGTCTAGACCTACCCCCTCGAAAGGGTTCCTTCTGCAAGGGAGATTCCGAGGCGGTAGTCGTCACAGTCGAGGGTTTAACCTGCTTAGAAGACTAGGCAAGCAAATCATTAGTTGACTTCTTTTCCACCGCGGAGAGAATCTTGGCCACTATTTCTTAGGGAAACAGATGATCCTTGTCGAGAAGAGAAAACAAAAGTGCGGTCTTCTGAGGCGAAGCGACTCCTTTCGAAACAAAAGAACACCAGAGCTTTCTTTTCTTGAGAGTCCCGAATGCAAAGAGAGAGGCCAGCTCATCGCAACCATCCCGAACTGATTTGTCAGCGCATGACAAAACCCCAAGCCAGTACGATGCCAGATCTTCCTGTAGAGTAGGGCAATCCTCTATTTTCATAGCGCGGGCTCTGATCGTCCAGTCCAAGGAACTCATAATTTCTAAAATCTTGAAAATATTCTTTACTGAATGGTCCAACTCGGGCCATGTAAAGAATATTTTAGCTGCTGCAAACGCGGACCTTCTAGTTGCATCCACCAACCCAGAGAAGTCCCCCTAGGAGGAGGCAGAAACTCCCATAGAGGGGGCTTCTCCGGTTACGTAGAACTTATACCTCTTCTTAATAATCTTTGACAAAGGATAGGCGAAAGTTGCTTTTCCGAGTTCTCTCTTGACCTTCAACCAATCTTCTATATCACAAAGGGAATGTTTAGCAGCCTTGGAAAGAACGAGCTTTGGGAGAAGATTATCAAAATTCTTCCTTCTCATCAGGAAGATAGAAGCAGGCGACCTGGGAGGGGCTGCTACGAAGTAATCCGGGTATATGTCGAGAAGGTAGCGTAAAAGTTTCAAATAACATGAGAGAGGGATAGAGTCCGCTTCTAAGTCCTCCTCGTCATCCGAAGAGATAGGCGACAGAGACAGTTCTTGATTCGACTCATTATTCTTCGTACATTGTTTGTTTTCTTTTATCCAGTTAATCAGCTCCTGCAACTGTCGATGTAATGGAATCAGATTCTCGTCTTCTTGAGTTGAAGTCGAAGCAACTGGGGTTGTGGATTTCGACACGATAGCCACCAGAGGTCTCGAGCCAGTCGAATTATCTGACGCATGCGAAGTCGAAGGAAAGGTTTCGGCAGCTTGATGAGTCGAAGATCTCGACGAACTCAGAATCGGTCGCTCCACAACCGAGTCGCAGGCAGCTGTCGCTGTCGTAAGAATACGAGGCGAAGTCCATGTAGTTACACTACACGACGGGCGAAAGATATCTACTTCTCTGTTCCTCTTCACAGGGGGCGGAGACAGCATCTCTTCAGTCGAACGTCTCTTCAACGGATGTGAGACTGAAGAATCACGTCACTTACGACGTCTAACCTGCGACGAATCACTCGACTCTGTCAATAACTGATTACCGAACGACACACCTTTCTAATGGTGTTTAGTCGAATCCTGCTGTCGCACCACAGGATTGATGGAGGAAGCGACTGTCTGTGGGCAAACCCCAACAGTCTCCCTTGGACCTCCGGTATGTCTTTTCCCCGAGGCGGGGGAGCGGGACAGTGACCTTCGTCTAGGAGAACTATCGGGACAAACAGCCACCACCTCAGATTGCACTGCACTGACACTTTTCACTTTACTAGAAGTCTTTCTTATGAAAGACTTTACAGATAAACCTAACTGCCTCACTGTATTAGCTAATACATCAAATTTCTTTTCAAATTTAGACTCGAGGCTGGCAATGGTGTCAGGAGAAACTCCACAGGAGCGAAGGAGTTACAGGAGCAGGAGTAGGAGGACTCAAGATTGAAGTCATAATAAATGGAAAAGGAGAAGGAATAGGAGCAGGAGCTTCAATAGAAGAAGCTGAAGAAGCTAAACTAGTCTTACTTTCAGCTCTGAGAGCCGCCTTCCTCTTCCTATCCTTAATTATCTTCCCCGAGTGAGAAACAAAAACTTTCCACTGTTGTTCCTCCAATCCTTGCATTCATCACAAGTAGATTCTCTAGAGCACTCAAAACCGCTAAACTTAATGCACTTAGTGTGCGAATCATAAATTAATTTAACTAACCTAGTTTTGCACCCTCCGGCACAAAACCTAACTACCGAAGGACTAGAGTCCAACATCATGTTAAGACCACAAAATTGCAGAAAAGAAATTCAGCTTCAATCCTACAAACACAGAGTTGAATACTTCACCGATAATGGAGAGATAATACTTCCCAACAAATGAAGAAAAAAGTCTGCACCGACCACCGATGTTCACCAGAAGCCGGCAGAGAATAAATTGATGTTACCTGGACAGTTGTACTTGTAGCTCCCTCGAGTGGAGGGAGATAACGTCACCTACATCAGCGATGGCGGCGCCACCGCGGTAGTTTTGAATCTATTGTCTGCCATTTGTAGGGAACCTACAGCTGTATAATTGTTCGGTAAGACACTGCAATAAAATTGTCAAGTAGTTTGACGTAATTTTGTCCATGCACACACACACAGAAATAAATAACTGAACCAACTCGATTGCATAATCTGCTTGGTGGATGTAGTAAGAAGATTTGGCACGTAGCCGAAATATAACACAAATTTGAAAAAACAAAACGGCTCTGTTTTAAGGGAACAAATCTCCCCCATTGAAACTATTATTTTGAGGTTATTTCAATCTTTTTTTGCACCTCAGCCAATTCTCATATTTCAAAAAGCATATTAAAGATAATTATATAAGATACTTTTTTATAGAATTGATTTTTTATCAGTCCTTATTTTCTTTATATTTATTGTTTTAAGCTTATTGGGAATGTTTATGAAGATGGCCATTTTCTTAAAATTCCTCCTATACATATTTAAGACACAAGATTTCCTATATTTTCTTATGTAAATGGTAAATATTTGTCATAAACAAAAAAAAATAAGGTTTCATTTTTCTCAGTTTATAATCCATTCTGCAGCCCTCAAACACAACTTGAAGCATATAGCTATATGAAAATTTGGAAAGAAGCATTGAAATAATCGTAATGATTATAAAACCCTGCAGTAATCTATATTTAGTAAAATCATTTTTATTAGAGAATGGAAGAATATAGAGGATTGAAACTTATAACAACCTTAAAATTAACGATAAAACTGTATATTACCATGGATGATGTTCCTGTTGCAATAGAGTCCGTATTAACGTTAGTTTCCAGAAGTGGTGGCTCAGGCTCCTTGTTACACTGGAAAAAAACAAATGTTTAAATCAGACTACGACAAAAACACAACTGTAAACATTTTAAACTAAAACTGTAACTATGACTTGTTCCTAATTCAGAAAATTTCAATGCCTACCTAAATCAACCGATAATCATACTTATTGGAATTTATTGATTTTTCCTTTTTCTATTCAATATAGAATGGCTTTTTATAAATCAGATAAATAATCGACAGAAGTAAATGGTTTAAACAAATCATACTGTAATTCTTTAATATTTTAAATTTTCATTCATGTGTTACCTATAGCCTTTTTAGCAAAATGTGTTATCCATCTTAATTGGAGCAAGAACAGCTTAGTCGGTCTAAATAGTGAAGCAACTGATTCTTGGAAGAAGCTAGAATTAGTCCATCATCAAGATACCTCATCAGATGTACTATGTTTAATTGGGCTCAAGATGAGATCAGATTAATCACTTTTGTGCACACTTAAGGAGTGGCAGACAGTCTGAAGCACAGGCTTTTCAAGTAGTGCACTACTCCCTCAAAGATGAAGAAGATACTTTTGCAGGACTGATGAACAGGTAATTGAAAATATGAGTCTTTTAGGTCCACTGAAAGATGAAGTCTTCCTTTCAGATAGCAACCGAGTTTGATGAACAAGCGGGTTCAGGGACAAAAGGTCGTGACTGGGCTCCAGGCCCCTGTCGATTTCTCCACCAAGAAGAGTCAACTGTAGAAACCTAAAAAACAGCCTTGAATAGTTACATGCAAATTGTTTTCCTTTATCATTTGTGCCTCCACCATCAAGGACAAGAGCTTTCCAAGATTTTGGAGAGTACAGTACCTCTGGAAGTCAATAAGGGTGTAATTGAAGGGAGAACGAAGATTTACTAAGGGCAGGGGTTATCCAATCCAAAAAAAAACTTCTACTACCCATGGCTCTACTACATGCTGCTGTCATATTGGCCAACGACATGACAGGAAATCTTCACAATACTGGCACCTGGAGTGGACTAACAATTTCAGTCTTCTCTTCCTCCCTTCTTACCTCTACTAACCCTCCCAAATTGGCCAAGTTAGGCACAAAATGTGGAGCATTATCAGCACTTTTCTTATAAAAATATGCACCTGGAGGTCTTAATTTGACTTTGGAAGCAGCTAGTGCTTCCTTCAAAGCCAATCTTGAAGGTGTGAGAGAGACCGGAGATCTCATCGCTGCTGTCTTTGAAGAGCCTGGACCTCTGAAGGTAACTTCACAATAGATGAGGGATTTTTAGCTAGCATTCCTCCACCTCTCAATCTTCGCATCTACGTCCTCTTGAGGAGAGAGAAATATAATCTCAAGCACCAGGGAATTCAACTTGCTTGTAAATTCAGAAAACGGCCACACTCCACTTCATTAGGACCCAGTTGGTTTGCTAACACGTGTTCAAGATCACTGCCCATGATCCAGACACAATCAACTTACTGTACTTTGCTAATGTTTCAGTATTTGACAAATCTGAGTAGTGGTGAAGTAGGTAACTATACCAAAGCACAGGCCAATCTGTGTAAAATCCAGTAGGAAGGCCATGGAAGAAGAGGTTTACATGACAGCAGTCAAAAGCTAAGAAGACTGCATCCTTTGTTTAGTCTCTACATGCAAGCTCACTAATGCAGACACTATGGGATTGATGACAAAGTACACAGAGTAACTTCCTCTGGCACACAGAATCTATTCTGTTGAGTGTGTGCTAGAAACGATCTTGCTCTGTTGGCTAGACTGGTGTGAATTCTCAGGCTAGGAGATCCAACAATTCATTATGTCCAAGGATTTGCAAGCCCTTTCTGACCATGGTAACTCAAGTGATTGATTGATTGATTGATTTAAAGTTTTCAGGCATCCTGATAACTCAAGTGAGGTCTTTGATTTTTGAAGGGCGCTGATATGCCGATCAATGCTCCTTAAACACATTTTCCCAAAATCCACAATAGCCTCTAAAAACATTTATAAACGAGCATTTGTTTTATGGATATTCTGCTTTCGCCGGTGCTGGACCGGGGTCGGGCAACCAGAAGACTCTTCTCTCTCAATCAAGTTCACTTTGAACAGGACCAGCGTAAAAATAGTCCACATAAGCTCAAAAGCGGATATATGCCCAAGAAAACTGCCAACTTGCCTGTCCATATTATTACTAGCTAAGCTACATTCCTAGCTGGAAAAGAAGGTTGCTATAAGCCCTTGGGCTCCGAAATGGATAATAGCACAGCGAGGAAAGGAAATACTTTGATACTGTGCCTGAGTGTACCTTCAAACAAGAGAAATTTAATCAAGCCAGTAAAAGACCATGGTACAGAGGTTTTGACACCATCCATGGCTGAAGAACAATAGCTTGATTTTGGCGTTTCATTCCCTATAAGCACTGCTTACCATAGCTAGAGACTCTTCTACCCTTGAGAGAAGAAGAATTTTTCGGTTATCTTGGTGCAGTCAGGCATATGATGAAAAAAGATAATGTGTAAAGAAAATGTCAGACTATTTTATGTATGTGTAGGAAAAGGAGATACGAGCAGTAACAAGAAAGTGATCCAGTATGAAAAAATCTGACCAGTCAAAGGATCCACTAACATTTTGGTGGTAATATCTAATCACGCCATTCACCATTCTGAAGTCGTAAAATTCTCTATTATTATTATAAGCTAAGCTACAATCAACAAAGACTTTGGGATTCTCACCTTTATTCATGGTTGTGTAAGATCTACCGCATTTTAGTGTGTTTTTTGTTATCATACATACCCACATGGCCCTCATTAGCCAAGGGCGACATTCCCTATACTAGGCATTAGTCCAGTCCCCCAGCTTAGAAATGAAGCAATCTTTACATCTTACCCGACCACCAAATACCAGCATACACAATCAAATTAAATAAAATTAAAAATTATGATATTTTGATTATAAAATAAATTTTTGAATATACTTACCCGGTGAATATATAATAGCTGACGTCTCGGACGGCTTGACAGAAACACAAAAACTCGCGAGCGATCGCCATGAAGGTTGCGGGTGTGCCCACCAGCGCCGACTATCGGCCAGATACCGCATATACATGTAAACAGCTCCAGTTCTTCTCATCCCGCTGGGTCTCTATCGGGGAGGAAGGGAGGGCCTTTAATTTATATATTCACCGGGTAAGTATATTCAAAAACTTATTTTATAATCAAAATATAATTTTTAAATATTAAACTTAGCCGGTGAATATATAATAGCTGATTCACACCCATGGTGGTGGGTAGAGACCAGTATTAATACAGTTTACGGCGTATATGCTTAGAGTTTTTGACAGTTATATCATAACAAAACCCAAATAAATATAGGTACCTGGTAAGGAAGCTGACTCTGACGATTACTCTGCCTTGTTAGTCCGCTTTCCTCACGAAGCCCAGCTATCCTCTCAGGATGCTGAAAGACTCCCAGGAGCTGAAGTATCCAGGGCGACAACCCATACAACAGGACCTCATCAAAACCCTTAATCTGGGCGCTCTCAAAAAATGACATTTGACCACCCGCCAAATCAACCAGGATGCGAAAGGCTTCTTAGCCTTCCGTACAACCCAAAACAAGATTAAAAACATTTCAAGAGACAGATTAAAAGGATATTGGAATTAAGGGAATGTAGTGGTAGAACCCTCACCCACTACTGCACTCGCTGCAACGAATGGACCCAGTGTGTAGCAGTCCTCATAAAGAGTCTGGACATCTTTTAAGTAAAATGACGCGAATACCGACTTGCTTCTCCAAAAGGTCGCGTCCATAATACTTCACAGAGATCTGTTTTGCTTAAAGGCCACGGAAGTTGCTATAGCTCTTACTTCGTGCGTCTTAACCTTAAGCAAGCAACGGTCTTTTTCACTCAAGTGAGAATGAGCCTCTCGGATTAAAAATCTAATAAAATACGACAAAGCATTCTTTGACATAGGCAATGATGGCTTCTTAACTGAGCACCACAAGGCCTCAGATCCACCTCGTAAGGATTTGGTACGAGCTAAATAAAACTTAAGAGCTCTAACTGGACACAGTACTCTTTCAAGCTCGTTGCCTACGATCTCTGACAGGCAAGGTATATCAAATGACTTAGGCCAAGGACGAGAAGGCAGTTCATTTTTGGCCAAGAAACCAAGCTGAAGTGAACATGTGGCTTTATCTGTGGAAAAGCCGATGTTCCTACTGAAGGCATGGATCTCACTGACCCTTTTAGATGAAGCCAAGCACACTAAGAAAAGTGTCTTGAGGGTGAGATCCTTCAGGGAGGCTGAATGTAATGGCTCAAACCTGTCGGACATTAGGAACCTTAGGACCACGTCTAAGTTCCATCCAGGAGTTGCCATACGACGCTCCTTAGAGGTCTCGAAAGACTTAAGGAGATCTTGGAGATCTTTATTATTAGAAAGATCTAAGCCTCTATGTCTGAATACAGACGCCAACATGCTCCTGTAGCCCTTAATAGTGGGCGCTGAGAGGGAGCGAACATTTCTCAGATGTAGGAGAAAGTCTGCGATTTGGGCTACAGAGGTACTGGAAGAGGAAATAGATGCTGACTTGCACCAGTCTCTAAAGACTTCCCACTTCGACTGGTATACTTTGATGGTAGAAGCTCTCCTAGCTCTCGCAATCGCTCTGGCTGCCTCCTTCGAAAAGCCTCGAGCTCTTGAGAGTCTTTCGATAGTCTGAAGGCAGTCAGACGAAGCGCGGGGAGGCTTTGATGAAGATCCCTTACGTGGGGCTGCCGTAAGAGATCCATCCTTAGAGGAAGACTCCTTGGAACGTCTACCAGCCATTGAAGTACCTCTGTGAACCACTCTCTCGCGGGCCAGATGGGAGCAACCAACGTCAACCTTGTCCCTTCGTGAGAGGCGAACTTCTGCAGTACCTTGTTGACGATCTTGAATGGTGGGAATGCGTATGCGTCCAGGTGAGACCAGTCCAGTAGAAAAGCATCTACGTGGGTCGCCTCTGGATCTGGGACTGGTGAGCAATAGGTCGGGAGCCTTTTGGTCAACGAGGTGGCAAAGAGGTCTATGGAGGGTTGACCCCAAGTCACCCAAAGACTCTTGCACACGTCCTTGTGGAGGGTCCATTCCGTGGGGATCACCTGACCTCTCCGACTGAGACAGTCTGCCAAGACGTTCAAGTCCCCCTGGATGAATCTTGTCAACAGGGAGATGCCTCGATTTTTTGACCAGATGAGGAGGTCCCTTGCGATGACGAACAGTGTGTGGGAGTGAGTGCCTCCTTGCTTGGAGATGTACGCCAATGCTGTGGTGTTGTCTGAATTGACCTCTACCACTTTGTTTCGAAGAATGCTCTCGAAACTCATCAAGGCCAAGTGAACCGCTAATAGCTCCTTGCCGTTGATGTGCATGCTCTTCTGAACCGAAGTCCAAAGACCCGAACATTCCCGACCGTCCAGAGTCGCTCCCCAACCCAAATCCGACGCGTCTGAGAACAACACGTGGTTTGGGTTCTTGACTGCCAGGGACAGACCCTCTCTCAGACTTATATTGCTGTCCCACCAGTTCAGGCATGCTTTTACTGGCTCGGAGACCGGGATTGATACAGCCTCTAAAGTCTTGCCCTTGTTCCAGTGTGAATCTAGATGGAACTGGAGAGGGCGAAGGTGAAGTCTCCCTAGCGAGACAAACTGCTCCAGGGATGACAGAGTCCCTACGAGGCTCATCCAACTTCTTACTGAACAACGGTCTTTTTTCAGCATGAGTCGGACTTTGAGCAGGGCTTGCTCTATTCGGGTGGCAGACGGAAAAGCCCGAAAAACTAGACTGTGAATCTCCATCCCCAAATAGAGAATCGTCTGGGATGGAATCAGTTGAGACTTTTCTAAGTCTACATCAGTCCCAACTCCTTTGCCAGACCCAACGTCCAGTGAAGGTCCTGCAGACAGCGATGACGGGACGATGCTCTGAGAAGCCAGTCGTCCAAGTACAGGGAGGCTCGAATTCCCGATAAATGAAGGAACTTTGCCACATTCCTCATGAGCCTCGTAAACACGAGAGGAGCAGGGCTGAGGCCGAAGCACAGTGCTCGAAACTGGTACACCACATTCCTGTAAACAAACCTCAGATACGGTTGAGAATCCGGGTGTATAGGAATGTGGAAGTACGCATCCTGCAGGTCGAGAGAGACCATCCAGTCTCCCTCTCTGACCGCTGCTAGGACGGACTTCGTGGTCTCCATCGTAAATTTTGTTTTCGTAACAAAAACGTTGAGCGCACTGACGTCCAGCACTGGCCTCCAACCTCCTGTATGCTTTGGGACTAGGAAGAGACGGTTGTAAAATCCCGGTGATTGAAGGTCCGAGACTTTCACCACCGCTCCCTTCTCTAGCAACAGAGACACCTGGTGATGTAGAGCTTGTCTCCTTGACTCCTCTCGATACCTGGGAGAGGTCTAGAGGAACTGTTATTAGAGGAGGTCTGCGTACAAAAGGTATTTTGTACCCCTCCTTGAGCAACAACACAGACTCTTGGTCTGCACCCCTCTTCTCCCAGGCCTGCCAGAAGTTGTTCAGTCTGGCTCCTACCGCTGTCTGAGGACGTGGGCAGTCAGACTCTGCCACGGGAGGACTTGGATCCTCTCCTCTTGCCTCTCTTTCCGTCGGCACGAGCGCCTCCCCTGCTGGGAGCTCTGCCACGAAAGGGCGGGATAAACCTAGACGCAGGAGTATCGATTCTGGGTCTCACAACAAAGGATGAAGAAGGAGCTCCCTTGCGAGCAGAAGAAGCCATCAGGTCATGTGTATCCTTCTGTACAAGCGAAGCAGCAATGTCCTTGATCAGCTGCTGAGGAAACAAGGCAGCCGATAAGGGAGCAAAGAGAAGTTCCGATCTTTGACAGGGAGTAACTCCTGCTGAAAGGAAAGAGCAAAGGGTTTCCCTCTTCTTCAGGACACCAGACGTAAAGGTGGAGGCGAGCTCATTGGAGCCATCACGGATAGCTTTGTCCATACAAGACATAATAAGCAAGGAAACATCCTGGTCGGCAGACGAGATCTTCCTGCTTAATGCTCCTAGAGACCAATCTAAAAAGTTAAAAACTTCGAAGGCCCTGTAAACCCCTTTAAGGAGATGGTCAAGGTTCGAGGAGGACCAACAAATTTTAGAGCGTCTCATGGCCAGGCGACGGGGAGAGTCTACGAGGCTTGAGAAGTCACCATGGGCAGAGGCAGGGACTCCCAAGCCGAGAACTTCTCCCGTGTCATACCAGACGCTCGCTCTAGAAGCTAGTTTAAAAGGAGGGAAGGCAAAGGCCGTCTTCCCCAAACTCCTCCTGGTAACCAACCAGTCGCCTAGTAGACGTAAAGCCCTCTTAGAAGAGCGAGAGAGCACTAGCTTAGTAAAGGAAGGCTTGGCAGCAGCTAAGCCTAGAGCAAACTCAGACGGAGGCGAACGAGGAGCAGCAGTCACAAAATGATCTGGGAAAAGATCCTTAAAAATCATCATGATTTTCTTAAAATCCATAGAAGGTTGCGCAGCCTTAGGCTCTTCCACGTCTGATAAAATATCCAAAGGATTATCAGTAGGCGGAGGATCAGCAACATCCTCATCTGAAGGAACCTCGTCCGACAATTGATGAGTCTCAAGCAAGGGAGAGACCTGCCGTGGTGGCAATGCTTGACAAGCAAAGTCCACACGCAAAGGAGCATCAGTAGCAGTCAAGGACGCTACGTCATGTAACTGCTTAAAGGACTGACCAGCAACAACAACAGGAGCGTGAGGACGCTCGACGTCAAGTCGAGACTGCCTTGACTGCCTAGATTGAGCAGTTAAAACAACCCTTGACTGCGGTGCTTGACGCTCAACGTCAAAACAAGGCAACTGAGCTGGTTGGCGAACGTCCTGAACGTCAACACGAGCATGCGGCAGCGGCTGAACGTCAACACGAGACTGCGGCAGCGGCTGAAAGTCAACACGGGACTGCATCGAGTGAGGCTCCAAGTCACGTGACTGACGTGACTTTGTAACGTCAACAGGACGAGTAAAGGCTCGTTTGGGCGGCTGAAGGCCAGGATCTCAATCAGCGTAACGGCGAGGATCATCGTGAACCTGCTCAACGGTATACTCCTCCATAAGGGAGGCAAGCTTATTCTGCACATCCTGCAGGACAACCCATTTAGGATCAACGGGAGTCGGTACGGGCCGAGACGATGGTAACGTCTGTGACGGCAAAACATTGCCTTTACTGAGACTCTCGGAGCCCGTGTTACGCTTTCGTTTAAGCGGCGAGCAGTCTTCCGATGACTGCACAGGGTCAGAGCTGTCCCAATGGCTACAGCCAGGACGCTGGACCTGTCCTGAAGGGACTGACTTCCGCTTTAAGGGTCTAGAAACTTTGCTCCAAGGTTTCTTTCGCGAGAAGTCTTCGGAAGACGAGGAGAAAACCGCCTCGCTCGTCTTATGGTAGGGGCGGTCTTGACGAGACACGCCCGAAACCATAGAGGGAACGTCTGTTCGTTGGTTAGAGCCTCTCGTCCCCATAAGTCCTACGACTTTACTTCTCCCTGGTGCATGGGAGCTTGAAAGAGGTCTCGGACTAGGAGAACGACAAGCACGAACAGACGAACCCTCGGTCGCAACACTAAAAACACTTTGCGCACTAATCACTTTATCCCCACGATTTTCTAATGTGGCACTCTGACACTTTAACACATTCACATCCCCCATGAGTTGATTATGGTCCGCTGCCAAAGACTCAACTCTCTCGCCCAACGCTTGAATGGGAAGCAACATATCCCGCATGGATGGTTCACGAGTGCTAGTAGAAGGTTCAGGAACAACTACTACAGGGGAAGGATTAGGTTCAGGGGCATGGGAGGAGGAAAAATCTAATGATCTAGAGGAGCTTCTCCTCACCCTATCTCTCTCAAGCTTACGAGAATACTTATCAAACTCTAGCCAGTCGAATTCCGAAAGTACCACGCACTCATCACACCGATCTCCTAATTGGCAGGTTTTACCCCGGCAATTAGAACACACGGTATGTGGGTC
The DNA here is from genome assembly GCF_036898095.1 of Palaemon carinicauda. Lineage (NCBI taxonomy): Eukaryota > Metazoa > Arthropoda > Malacostraca > Decapoda > Palaemonidae > Palaemon > Palaemon carinicauda. Next base: position 74,167,056 of record NC_090732.1, read on the forward strand.
GAGAGAGGCCTTTGGAAGACGTTTGTTACAATCCCTAGCATTACATTTACGAAATTTAGGAATCGGAGAAGGGTCAGCCATTTTGAAAAGTCAAAGAAAATCCAAAAACAATCCAAAGTCATCAACAATAAACGCTATCCAAAAAAGGGTTCAAGAGTTTTAATTGAAGAGAAAAACACCTGCACTGCGAAAGCTCAAAACCAAAAAGAAGTACTTCACCAAGAATGACGAAAAACTCCAGGTCAACAGCGAGTAACGGAATCAACTTGTCGACAAGACCGACAGAGAAGAACTGGAGCTGTTTACATGTATATGCGGTATCTGGCCGATAGTCGGCGCTGGTGGGCACACCCGCAACCTTCATGGCGATCGCTCGCGAGTTTTTGTGTTTCTGTCGAGCCGTTCGAGACGTCAGCTATTATATATTCACCGGCTAAGTTTAATATTTAAAACTCTGAGATGTAGATATGTCACTCTATCCTGCTACCTCCAAATATACCAGCCATGCAAGTTGTTGAGAGCTTCTGTTTGGTAAAATCCTATCACAAAATGTTACCTAAAATCCCACTTAATTACTTCCATAAAATATACAATTACCTGAAAATGTCTCAATTCCTATAAAACTTTCTCTTGCTTTGTTAGATATTTCCCAAATTCCTCTATAATTTACTTGCAATTCACAGATCTTGGGAAATTCCTAAACATCGATCCCTCTGATCTCATTTGTAACTCTGATGGCCCTAGGCACGATGATAAACAAGATTTATTTTCTTTTGTTATTTCCATCCTTATTTTCTCAACTATCATCTCTACAAAATAATATTTTCATGTCTTAGATGTATATTTTATATTATCAATGTCCATTGTTCTTGTGAGTAAAAGTTAGCCAACTGTAGTTATCTTGATCTATTGGCATAGCATGCAGTATCTGGCATTAAGAGGGAATTGTGCATTTCCTATTTCAAAGCCCATGAAATACCCAAAACCAGAATTATCCAGTTCAAAGATCAATGAAAGCCCATGTCACACGCAAGGTAGGAGACCCGAAGAACAAACAACTTGGAAATGTACTTAATTCTGGTCCATTGTAAACCTAAAGTCCCCTGCAAGAGGATCGCCAACAGCCCAGAAATTCTTGACTCTGGTGCAGAGGAAAGTGAAGAACTTGTACCCCCTTCCTTTGTCACATTTTGTTCCTATTTCATCTGTTATTATTTGTAAACTTCTCTTGTAGTGTACTTCCTTATTTCCTTTCCTCACAGAGCTATTTTTCCTGTTGGAGCCGTTGAGCTTATAGCATCCTGCTTTTCCAACTAGGGTTGCGGCTTAGCAAGTAGTAGTAGTAGTAGTAGTAGTAGTAGTAGTAATAATAATAATAATAATAATAATAATAATAATGATCGATCAGTCTGATACCCTGGAATCCTAGTCATGTTACAGTACTCTTTATGGTTTTTTGGAAGGATCAGCAATGTACCAAATCCTCTCCCTCGGGAAGGCGTTGAGGCAAGAGGTACAGACAAGCCAGCTACCAGTCACCAATCTTGCAAGAGGGGAGGCCTGAACATTATCAATCAGGATACAGAGCCCTTCTCTATGCCTCTCTTGCCCAGGAGTGTTCCCGGGTCCCTTCAATGACTCCTCCGCGAGCATGAACATTGCTACCTGCACTAACTTCAAAGGATACCCTTTGGGAGATCTGCTAAAGGCTTCGAGTCCTCCGAGTGGCCCTCTTGCTCTTGCGAGCAATGAGAACCTTCCTTTTATGTGCAATTGTGAAGAAGGTAGATAAGGATTCCTGTCGTCCACCCTTTACAACAGACTACCTGACAAACAACAGTTACCCATGATCACCTAGACCGTCACAGGCACCATTCTCACCACTCTTACGATCTCCATTCTCACAAACACCTCCTTGAGTGCAATCTCTACCATTTGGACTAACCTCTCCAAGCAGATGATCGTCATGCATCATATCCCCGCGTTTTAGGTCTCCAAAGGAAAAGAATCTTCATACTCAACGTATAAGTAATATGAACCAACGACTATATTCATCAAAATCATTGTTTTTTACAAAAGATTTATAAGTAATGTGACCCAAAGGTAAGAGCCATCAAAATGACATTTTTACATATGCTATTAATAAAGCATGTGGTGATTTAATATCTATGTCATAAAAATTTTTTACGGTATAAAGATAAAAAAAAAAAAAAAATCATAATTACAATACCTGGCTTAGTTGTCTTCTGCGTATCTTGCTCCACATTCTTACTATGTGCAATGAAGGGTGCCATGACCCTACAGCTTCTGGAAACTTAAAGACAGGCAATAACTTGATTTGTAAATCATCATCAGAACCTTCATTATTGTGTAACGACTCTTCCTGGACTGCTTGTCTCTCTTCTGCAACACTGTCTTCATGATTTGCTTCTAGAGTGGGAAAATCATTCAATTCTCTTTCATGTAGTAGCACTGGGTTAGTATCCTCATCAAAACTTATTTTCCTTTTGTTAAACAATCTTTTAGGTCTCCCGACCTTTTTTAGTCTTATTATTCTAGGCCTTCCACGACCACGTCTAATAGTTTCTGGTTCACTGATATCAAAGACATAAGATGGCCCTGGTTTTTCAATAGTTTCCATACTTTTATCTAATAACTCCTTTTTTCTATCTTTAGAGATCTCGAGTGAGTTGGATTTTTTTGAACTTTGTGTTTTCTTTGTTTTTGTATTGTCTTTCTGTTTTCCTATTTTTGTAGTGAATTCCTGTGATATATATGTTTCTTTTGCTTTTCTACTCGATATTTTGGGCCTTAAACCTGTTTGTTTTGATTTTATCAGGCCATCATGTTTTTCTGTTCTATACAAGGAGGCTTTTTTTGGCCTTCCACGTGTATTTTTTATCTGGCCATCTTGTTTTTCCGTTCTACACAAGGAGGCTTTTTTTGGCCTTCCACGGGGATTTTTTGTCTGGCCATCTTTTTTTTCTGTTCTACACAAGGAGGCTTTTTTTGGCCTTCCAGAGGGATTTTTTGTCTGGCCATCTTTTTTTTCTGTTCTACACAAGGAGGCTTTTTTTGGCATTCCACGGGGATTTTTTGTCTGGCCATCTTTTTTTTCTGTTCTACACAAGGAGGCTTTTTTTGGCCTTCCACGGGGATTTTTTGTCTGGCCATCTTTTCTTTCTGTTCTACACAAGGAGGCTTTTTTTGGCCTTCCACGGGGATTTTTTGTCTGGCCATCTTTTTTTTCTGTTCTACACAAGGAGGCTTTTTTTGGCCTTTCACAGGGATTTTTTGTCTGGCCATCTTTTTTTTCTGTTCTACACAAGGAGGCTTTTTTTGGCCTTCCACGGGGATTTTTTGTCTGGCCATCTTTTTTTTCTGTTCTACACAAGGAGGCTTTTTTTGGCCTTCCACGGGGATTTTTTGTCTGGCCATCTTTTTTTTCTGTTCTACACAAGGAGGCTTTTTTTGGCCTTCCACGGGGATTTTTTGTCTGGCCATCTTTTTTTTCTGTTCTACACAAGGAGGCTTTTTTAGGCCTTCCCCGAGGATTTTTTATCTGGCCATCATGTTTTTCTGTTCTACACAAGGAGGCTTTTTTAGGCCTTCCCCGTGGATTCTTTATATGGCCATCATGTTTCTCTGTTCTACACAAGGAGGCTTTTTTAGGCCTTCCCCGTGGATTCTATATATGGCCATCATGTTTCTCTGTTCTACACAAGGAGGCTTTTTTAGGCCTTCCCCGTGGATTCTTTATATGGCCATCATGTTTCTCTGTTCTACACAAGGAGGCTTTTTTAGGCCTTCCCCGCGGATTTTTTATCTGGCCATCATGTCTATTCTTTTTGATAAACTTCTGTGGTTTTCCAGGAGACTTTATCTTATTGTTTCTTATCCCAATTACTGTGGACTTTTTCCATCTTTTATTTTTTTCCTTTTCTTGTGATTCACCCTCTATTCTAGATTGTTGGGGCCTATCTTGGATTCTCTTTTCTCTAAATCTATTAAATGTTTCCCAATTCCCTTCCTTTTTCACATTTTTCCTCTTTTCAAACCTACTTTGGATTTCTACCCTTGCATACTTCAAAGGCTTACCAACTTGAATTCCATCATTCAACTCCTTTAAGACATAATCGTCAGATAGTCCTAACTCTCGTTTGCGTTTAGGAAGAGTCTTTTCAATCTCTCCTTGAATAGAATCTTCACATACAACATTACTGTTGTTTCTCAATGAGTCCACTGAAGTCATTTTTTCATAACTTTCTACATTTTGAGTTTCATTAACAGAGCACTTCTTTTTAACTGGCTGGTTAAGACTTTCATCAATAGAGCATTTCCTCTTAACTGGCTGATTACCCTTTCGACTTTCATTAACAGAGCACTTCTTTTTAACTGGCTGGTTAAGACTTTCATCAATAGAGCATTTCCTCTTGACTGGCTGGTTAATGTGACGAATAACAAATGCAAGTGCAATTGGAGATACTCCAAATAAAGCTTGCATTTCATCTGTAGAACTTATGAATGGAGAATCCTTTACAATTTGATCTTCTTCACACCTATCATGCGAAATATGTCCCAACTGAAAAGAGAATTAACAATGTTACAGACTTAATATATATATAAATATTACATAAATATACATATAATAAATCAAATTCTCCAATCAATTTGTATTTTTCCTAACAATGCAAACCTGAGACCTTTAATAGGAGTATGACTTCAGTGAGGCTATAAATAGCCATTAAGCGTTTAATGAGGCCAGGGTGGGGGAAACCTCCCACCCCCCCACCCAACAGGTAGCACTCACAATCCCTTTGACCTTGGAGTAGTGAGGCGGTTGAGGTGTGTAGTATAATAACCTTCATAAGTGACGATACAGTGCATTTTCACTTTTGGACAAACTGCCAAACTCGAAAGCAGCACCTGACAACTACAGCCGCTCAGGCATCAAGTTCCCGTAAAGTAGCTGATTCAGAGGGGCATGTTATCTTTCAAATTATCAAATGGCTTACTTGTAATTTCAGGTTGATATTTTCCACTGAAAAAAAATATTAAAAGAGGAAAACTAAATCATAAAAATCATATTTGTGGTTTCATTTTTCAAGCACTCATTAAGAATTAAATCTCAAAACTAGATCTATTGGCCTGAAAATTTTATTTTAGACAAAGAGCTTACTTGACTTGCATATGATAATTATTGATGAAATTATATTGTTATTTAACTAAATGATGAAGGAAAAAATTAATAAAAACAGGATAATCTACTTATCAATGATGTGATTATCCTGCTCTCAAGTAGTGCATTGGGACTTTCCTTTTCTAGGCCAATACTTGAGGTCATCGTCTTCGTTAAAACGCTTGATCCACATGAATATTGTTGTCTGACTTATATATAATTTACAGCTATTTTCAATGCGGAAGACATGATTTCTATGCATCTCTATTATGAGTGTATAGTTACTGATTTTTTTTGTCTTTCACCTTTAGAATTTATGTTGCCCATAAATAAAGGACATCAAATAAATCCTGATGCTCTATCATCTTAACGTCAGCTAAGCGAGAAGTACTCTAAATACTTTATGTCATCGTATGTTATCTGACAAGTTGCAGCAGTTTCCACAGCTTTTCAAGCATGTCAGACCTCCAAAGTCCGGGAGGTAAATTTTCTCCTGCTGTTATTGCTTAGGAAGCTTGCCTGTGAATGGTACACACATACATACATATACCAATGCACTTCCCCCAATTTAGGGGGTAACCGACATCAAACAAATAAAACAAAAACGGGAACATCTCCTCTCTATGTTCCAGCCTGGCAAGGGACTCAACCGAGTTCGGCTGGTACTGCTAGGGTGGCACAGCCCACCCTCCTACATTATCCACCACCGATGAAGCTTCATAATGCTGACTCCCCTACTGCTGCTACCTCCGCGGTCATCCAAGGCACCGGAGGAAGCAGCAGGGCCTACTGGAACTGCGTCACAGTCGCTCGCCATTCATTCCTATTTCTAGCACGCTCTCTTGCCTCTCTCACATCTACCCTCCTATCACCCAGAGCTTCCTTCACTCCATCCATCCACCCAAACCTTGGCCTTCCTCTTGTACTTCTCCCATCAACTATTGCATTCATCACCTTCTTTAGCAGACAGCAATTTTTCATTCTCTCGACATGGCCAAACCACCTCAACACATTCATATCCACTCAAGCTGCTAGCTCATTTCTTACACCCGTTCTCACCCTCACTACTTCGTTCCTAACCCTGTCTACTCAAGATACACCAGCCATACGCCTTAGACACTTCATCTCAAACACATTCAATTTCTGTCTGTCCGTCACTTTCGTTCCCCACAACTATGATCCATACATCACAGTTGGTACTATCACTTTGTCATACAGAACTCTCTTTACATTCATGCCCAACCCACTATTTTTTACTACTCCCTTAACTGCTCCCAACACTTTGCATCATTCATTCACTCTCTGACGCACACCTTCTCCACTCCACCATTTGCTGCAACAACAGACCCCAAGTACTTGAACTGATCCACCTCCTCAAGTAACTCTCCATTCAACAAGACATTCAACCTCGCACCACCTTCCCTTCTCGTACATCTCATAACCTTACTCTTACCCACATTAACTCTCAACTTCCTTCTCTCACACACCCTTCCAAATTCTGTCACTAATCAGCCAAGGTTCTCTTCCGCGTCTGCAACCAGTGTAGTATCATCCGCAAACAACAACTGATTTACCTCCCATTCATGGTCATTCTCGTCTACCAGTTTCAATCTTCGTCCAAGCACTCGAGCATTCACCTCTCTCACCACTCCAACAACATACAAATTAAACAACCACGGTGACATCACACATCCCTGTCTCAGTCCCACTCTCACTGGAAACCAGTCGCTCACTTCATTTCCTATCCTAACACATGCTTTACTACCTTTGTAGAAACTCTTCACTGCTTGCAACAACCTTTCACCAACTCCATATAACCTCACCACATTCCACATTGCTTCCCTATCAACTCTATCATACGCTTTCTCCAGATCCATAAACATAACATACACAACCTTACCTTTTGCTAAATATTTCTCGCATATCTGCCTAACTGTAAAAATCTGATTCATACAACCCCTACCTCTTCTAAAACCACCCTGTATTTCTAAGATTGCATTTTCGGTTTTATCCTTAATCTTATTAATCAGTACTCTACCATACACTTTTCCAACTACACTCAACAAACTAATACCCCTTGTATTGCAACACTCATGCACATCTCCCTTACCCTTGTATAGTGGTACAATACACGCACATACCCAATCTACTGGTACCATTAACTACACATAACACATATTAAACAATCTCATCAACCATTCAAGTACAGTCACACCCCCTTCTTTCAACATCTCAGCTCTCACGCCATCCATACCAGATGCTTTTCCTACTCTCGTTTCATCTAGTGCTCTCCTCATTTCCTCTCTTGTAATCTCTCTCTCATTCTCATCTCCCATCACCAGCACCTCAACACCTGCAACAGCAATTATATCTGCCTCCCTATTATCATCAACATTCAGTAAACTTTCAAAATACTCCGCCCACCTTTTCCTTGCCTCCTCTCCTTTTAACAACCTTCCATTTCCATCTTTCACTGTCTCTTCAATTCTTGAACCAGCCATCCTTACTCTCTTCACTTCTTTTCAAAACTTCTTCTTATTCTCTTCATATGAATGACCCATTCCCTGACCCCACCTCAGGTCAGCTGCCCTCTTTGCCTCACTTACCTTGCGCTTTACCTCCAAATTTTTCTCTCTATCTTTCATACTTCTCTACACTATTACTCTGCAGCCATTCTTCTAAAGCCCTCTTTTTCTCTTCCACTTTTACCTTTACTCCTTCATTCCACCATTCACTGCCTTTCCTCATGCTGCCTCCAACAAACTTCTTGCCACACGCATCACTTGCAATCCCTACAAAAGTTTCTTTTACTAACTTCCACTCCTCCTCTAAATTACCAATTTCTCTTACTTTCACTTCATCATATGCCATTTTCACCTTTTCTTGATATTTACATTTTACCCCCGGTTTTATTAGCTCTTCGACCGTCACTAGCTCCCTTTTACATCCACCTACTCTATTCCCCAACTCTTTTGCTACAACTAATTTTCCTTCCACCAAAAATGATCAGACATACCGTTAGCTATACCCCTAAACATGTGCACGTCTTTCAATCTTCCAAACAATCTTTTAGTTATCAACACATGATTCATTAACGCCCTTTCTACCACCCTTCCATTTGCCACTCTTACTCACATATACTTGTTTTTATCTTTGTTTTTGAAAAAGCTAGAAATTATCACCATCTCTTGCTCAACACACATATCTACCAGTCTCTCACCACTCTCATTTTCACATGGTACACCCTACTTCCCAATGATACCTTCTACCTCTCCAGTGCCCACTCTAGCATTTAAGTCACCCATGACAACTACATAATTCCTTCTACCCAGTCCTTCTACACACCTAGTTAATTCATTCCAGAACTCATTCCGCTCTTCTTCACTTTTCTCACAACCTGGCCCATACGCACTGATAAAAGCCCAACATTCCCTACCCAACCTAACCCTTACCCACATTAACCTAGATGATATCTCCTTCCATTCCACTACTTTACCTGTCATCCATTCACTCAGCAATAACGCCACACCTTCTCTTGCTCTTCCCCAGACATTTCACCGAACATCACTTCACCTTTCCCTTTTATCTTTGTCTCACACAAAGCCAATATATCCATCCTTCTATTCCTAAACATACCTCCAATCTCACATCTTTTACTCTCTCTTGTACTACCTCCACGCACATTCCAACACCCCAAAACTAGAGTGTGGGGAGCAGTCACTCTCCCCCCAGCACCACATGTGAATGGTAGCCCTGATTTTATCATTCATATTTCAAAATGCTGTGTTTGATTTCATGGCATAATACTGCAGATAGCAAAGTTCTTACTAGTGAAGATTTTTTACATTTTATATTAGATATATTCTTGATATACAGTATGTACTGATTTATTCTTATAATTTAAATAGATCTAATGAGAAAATAGAAATAATTCTTTTCACTTGTGAGCTATAATAAAAATACACAGTATCGTCACTAATAAATATGATTGTACAACTCAAAAGTATGGTTGGGAAAAATACAAATTTATTAAAAAAACTTGCGATTTGTTTCTATACGTAATAAAATCCTTTGATCTTTAATTATCCTGAGTAATTACAAGTCCCTATATGATTAAACTAGCTGGTTTTCTGACCTGGGGGAGGACACTGTACTTTAGTCCTGAAGAGGAGTGAAGTCAAGACTCCACTTAGACCTTTTAACTAGGCTTCCCCTATGTAAAATGGACGGTTATGGGAGAACATCCATCCAGAGGGATTTTGTTTCTATCATATTGCATTTATAAAATTGATGGAAATGCATACATTTTTCCATCCTTTCACTTGTAAAGAAGAATGGAGGATATTTCAATAAAACCAATGTAAAGTAAGGATGTTTGTATTAAAGTACCTTACCTGTCTTGATCATCCATTCCAGCTCCCATAAGATGCAGCTGTTAGGACTCCAAGGGAGGGGAAGAAAGAAGAGATGAGAACTCTGGTAACGGCCCAAGTGGAGAGAACTGCTTGAAACTCCCCATAAGCATGAACAGTTCTCAAGAGAAGGAAAGGTCCAGGCCTTTCAGTCTATATACTTGCTTAAGGTTGAACAGTAGTCGTTGACTCCATACTGAGGGGAGGTTCTCTTAGCAATACCAGATGTAGAAATCACCTATTAGTTGCAGAGGGCTCGAACCAGAGTACTGGCTCATATATGACACCAATTGCATAGGGTGGCCTACTTTACTGGTAGACAGCTACAGAGGATCTACCGCAATATCCAAACATCTGAGCGGAGCCTCACAAAAAGCTCTTAGCTCAGATGATATGTTGGATTTTCTCCACCATTGAAGTGATGGTGGCACAGACCAAGCTCGCCATTTCCATCCTGAATGGAGTTTGTAGAACAGACTTGTTCAAGGGAGAGAAATCGTTTACCCGTCTTTATCCACACATCACTTTGTCTTACCTGAAAGAGACGGCTGTAGAAGCCAGGAGAGCCATCTTGGACGACTTCTGCAAGTCTTTCTCAAGCATTGCCCTCAATTTATTCTAGATAATGAGGAGTTTCACCCATTCCTGAGGATGTGACGGGAACATCATCTAAAAGTGAGTGAACAGAGGGGGAGACTTGATGAACAGATTTGTGATTGATTTGAGGTTTTCTGGCATCCTGACATCTAAGGTCATTGATGCCAATATCATTTATTATAAATAAAGAATAAAAGAATATTCAATTGAAACCATAAAAGCAAAGATATTTTTAAAGTTGAATAACTTTCAGAAGACCTGCTACTGAATTAAAGCTAAAAAGGTTGCTGGAATTAAAAACTTCTAAAGCTTGAAGGACACTCCTTGCATCACTAAAAATGGTAAACCTGCCCTCCACCTCTAACACTATTTTCTCAATGCCGGTCAGTATGCCATACATTTCAGCAGTAAATATGGAAGCTGTTAGAAGAAGTGCACCTCTACAATCAAAAGCATTACTATATACTCCAAATCCAACGTCGTTATCAAATTTGGAGACATCAGTATATATAAAAGTCGATTCACTATATTCTGCAACATATTCCATAAAAAGGGACCTAACTTTCTGAGTCAGTCATATTCTTTTTAACTAATAAAATATTCACAAAAAGATACCTCCGATAATTTCCATGGTGGTGTTGATGAAACCTTAAATGGAAGCACCATGCTTCTAATTACTGTATATCAAGTCTGTGTATCAACTGTTTCCCCCAAAAACCAAAAGGTTGAAGAGATTTTGGGAGCAACTCAAAGTATGATGTGTGCTTTACAAGACTTGCAGTCTGACAGGCTAAAGAATTAGGAAGTCTTTGCAACTTAAACCAATACCGAATTACAAAAAGACATTTGGTAAAGGTCTAACTGTAATTCTCCAGCGTCAACAAGGAGGCTTGGATAGGTGGAGTTCTAAATGCTCCTGTTGCCAATCTGATAACAGTATGGTGTATAGAATCTAAATCTTTAATTTGTTTGGGGTGGCTAAGGAGTATATTTCACAACCGTAACTAATTTTTGAAAAATTTAAGGCCTTGTATAGCTTTGAAATAGTTTTGCGATCTGCCCCCATTATATTTGGGACAAAACTTTTAAAAGCTTCAAAGCATCAAGACATTTTACTTTTAGTGCTTTTAAGTGAGGAATCCATGTCAACCTAAATCAAATATAAATCCTAAAAACCTAGCTTCACTTACACATGATCCGTTGACCTTTGATGTATAGATCCGGGTCTGGATGTACTCCCCAAATACAACAGAAATGGACAACAGTACTATTGCTTGTTGAAAACTTAAATCCATTCATATTAGCCCACAGAATAATTTTGTCAATTGTGAGTTGTAGTTTTCTCTCAACCCTTCCCATTCTAGCTCCAACAAATGATATGGAGAAATCATCCACAAAGTTTTGAGAAAATATATTGGGGAATGATGGAGGATATTCCATTATTGACTAATGCAAACTGGGTTACACTTAGCACACTACCCTGGGGAACTCCTCTTCTTGACATTCCCTCTCTGATAGTTTACCCTACTCTCACTTGAAAAAATGTGTGAAATGTTTCAATGAATAATGGTAGCTCTCCTCTTAACCCCAATTTATGAATGGTTTCAGGTATACCATATCTCCATGCAGTATCACATGCCTTTAAAAAAAAAAAAAAAACTTACATTACGCTATCTGAAGGCAGAGGCTTCAACAAATAGAAGATTTCAGTCGTATCATGATATCAGGCGTTGAATGCATTTTTTTAAAGCCGCAGTGGATAGGTGATAAAATACCCTTCTTTTCCAAGTACCACATTAGATCTGTACTGACCATCTTCTACATGATCTTACATAAGCAAGATGTCAATGCAATTGTTCTATAGTTTGCAACTAAAAATTATCTTTACCAGGTTTTAAAAAGGCTAAAATAATAGCTAGTTCCCAAACACTTGAATAATTATAATCATGTCATATTCTGTTAATAATGCTTAAAATAAATAATTTGGTATTAACAGGTGAGGTAAATGTTTAGTCATTGCATATGGAATTCCATCAGGTCTGGGGGTGTACCATTACAAGTAGCAAGTGCAGAATCAAATTCTCTATCTGTAATAGGAGAATTGTATGACTTCACTTCCTGTTGTAAGATTTAAAACTTTCTTTTCTTCCATGCTCCTATACTGGTGACTAGGAGCTACTTCACACTTGCATGATATATTTGAGAAATGATCAGCAAGGGCATTGCTAACCTCAGTTGCTGAAGTCGCATACTGATCATTCACGTCCAACACTGGTGGTGGGTTGGGGGTGAATTTGCCTGTTGCCTTTTTAACTTTCCTCCACACAGAAGATAATGGTGTTCTACTGTTGCTTGAGGGTACACTCAGGCACACTATTCTATCTGATTTCCCTTC
>NC_090732.1:74184638-74203847 GCF_036898095.1 Palaemon carinicauda
GTCGCCAACGCAACCAGGAATAGGCTCTTTTTAGTAAGATCCTTCCATGGAGCCTTGTCAAGAAGTTCAAACCTGCTCAAGGTTAAAAACATCAGGACTACATCCAAATTCTAAGAAGGGGTTGGGTTGTCCTTCCTCTAAGCGGTCTCAAAGAATCTTATAAGGTCCGAGAGATCCTTGTCTCCTGACACGTAAATATGTCTGTGACGGAAGACGGAGGCTAGCATGCTGCGGTATCCCTTGATGGTTGATACTGTTAGTTTCTTTGTGTTGTTAAATGTAGTAGAAAATCTGCCAACTGAGTTAGAGAGGAATTGGAAGAGGAAAAGTTAATAACTCTGCACCATTCTCTGAACACGTCCCACTGGACTTGTATACCTTGATTGTGGACGTTCTCCTCGCTCCCGCGATTGCTCTTGTAGCTTTCCTCGAAAAGCCCTTCGCTCTTGCCAGCTTTTAGGATAGTCAAAAGGCATTTAGATGAGAGCAAGGAGATTTAAAGGTATCTCTCTATATGCACCTGTCTGAGAAGATCGTTCCGACAGGATAACGAACTGGAGATGTCTACTAGCCACTCCATCACTTCTGTGATCCAGGGTCTTATGGGCCCAAAAAGCGGAGCTATCATGGTCATGCGGGCGTTGTTCGACTCCCTGAACTTCTTCATGACTCTGTCTAGAACCTGAATGGGGGGAAAGGCGTACGTGTCTAGTCCTTCCCACTCCATGAAGAAGGCGTCCCCTGCCACTGGAAAGCAGTAAACAGGTAACCTCTTGTTCTCTGCATCGCAAAGAAGGCTATTGACAGTTCTCCCCACAGATTCCAAAGCCTGCTGCACACCTCGTGAAGCAGGGTCTAATCTGTCGTGAGAACCTGTCTTCCTCTGCTGAGAAGATCTGCTCTGACATTCTTCTCTCCCTCTATGAAGCGGGCTATCAGAGTCGTATTGTTCGCTTTTGCCCACAGCAGGAGATCTTGCTGCCTCGTAAAGGGAATCCAAACGAGTGCCTCCCTGTTTTCTGATGCAGGCCAACACTGTGGTATTGTCTACATTGACCTGTACTAAGTTGTTTTGGACCTCCTCCTGAAAGTGTATTAGCGCTAGAAGAATGGCCACCAGTTCCTTCACGTTTATGAGCCATTTCTTCTGATCGTCTTCCCATAGACCCGAGATCTCACCCTTCCCCAGTGCTATATCCCACCCCACGTCTGATGCGTCTGAATACAACACTAGGTCGGGGTTCATCTGATGAAGTTCGAAGCCTTCTAGTAACTTGTTGGGGTAGTTCCACCAACTCCCCTGATTCCTGATTCCCAGAGGGATCGGAATCCATGTCTCTAGGTCTTGGTCTCTTGTCCAACAACTAGACAGATGGAACTGAAGTGGATGTAGATGTAGTCACTTGTAGATCCTCCAGACACTTTTCTACAACCTGGCTCTGATTAGCCAGTCGTCCAGGTACATCAATATTCGTACCCCTTCCAGATGTAACCAGAGAGCCACGTTCGATACCCCGCGTGTGAAAACGTAAGGGGCCGTGCTTAGTCCAAAACAAAAGTGCTCTGAATTGAAAAGTTGTAGCGTGATGTACAAATTTCAGATATTTCCTGTAGTTCGGGTGAAATGAGACAAGAAAAACCGCGTCCTTCTATCGACACCATCCAGTCACCTAGTCTGGTGTCTGCTAGGACTGATGCAGATATTTCCATAGCAAACTTGACTTTGCTCACGCACTAGTTCAGTGGACTTACGTCCAGAAAGGGGCTCCAATCCACCGAGTTCTTGGGTACCAAAAAAAGTCTGTTGTAGAATCCCCCTGACGATGGGTTTTCTACCATTTCTATTGCTGCTTTTGACAGCATCTGGTTTACCTGCTCTTGAAGAGCTGCTGCCAGTAGTGGGATACTTGTATCTGGAGATTGAGTTCACTTTTTGGGTTTCGGTTGCTGTTTGGGGTTACGAGGTTGCCCTCCAGCAGCCATTCTCTGTCCTTTTCCAGAAAGGCTCTCCCACGAAAGGGCTGACGCGTGGGAGGAGTTTCCTTCTCCTTCCCGGCTAAAAAGTTAGCCGGAAGAACTTTCCTCGCAGTCCTTGTAATCAGATCTTGCGTTGCTTGTGCGTAAGAGCTGCTGATAAGTCCTTCACTAGCTCTGAAGGGAAGAAGACTTTGGTCAAGGGAGCATACAAGAGCTCTGCTCTCTGACCGAGAGTCAATCTTGATGACAGGAAAGAAACAGCATAGCTCTTTCTTATTAATACCTGCTGTGAAAAAGGGGTGAGAGTTCGACCGACCTGTCCCTCACGGCTTTAGCGAGACAGGCAAAAAGCTGAATCTGCGTCTCGTTCTTATCGTCTGTGATGTCTGCGAGGACTCCTAGAGTCCAGTCCATCAAGCTGAAGACCTCAATTGTTCTGAAGATACCCTTCAGCAAGTGATCCATCTCTGACTTGGACCACATCACCTTAGCATTAGTCATGGCTGATCTATGCGAGGCGTCAACGAGTTGGAGTAGTCTCCCTGGGAGGAGGCAGGAACTTCCAAACCGAGAACCTCCCCAGTCTCGTACCACACACTGGATCTAGAAGCCAATCTCATAGGGGGGGGGGGAAGAAAAGGTTGTCCTTCCTTGTTCCTTCTCTTGAGATTCCAATCATTCACAGTCGAAAAAGCCTCTAGACCAATCTGGCTAACACTGTTTCCTTGAAAGAGGAAGATTCTTGGGGTCTACCCTTCAAAAACTGGCAGGGCAGGCTCCGAGGTACAGCCTGTTGAAATGTCCTCCAGATATAAGTCTGCCAGAATTGCAAGTAATATTTCAAGATCTGCTGCATGAAGAGTTTTCTGCGTTTCCTCCTCTGAGATCTCCTCTAAAGGGTTAGCGATCTCCGATATAGAACAAGTGGGAGAAAACACGCGCCTCGTCTTGCATGCTTGCATCCCTCATGCGTCCAGTCTGCTGCGAGGGAGCGTCATGCATGCGTCCAGTCTGCTGCGAGGAAGCGTCATGCTTGCATGCGTCCTGCATGTGTCCCGCATGCTGCGAGGGAGCATCATGCTTGCGTGCATCATGCATGCGTCCAGCATGCTGCGAGGGAGCGTCATGCATGCGTTCAGCATTCTGCGAGGGAGCGTTATGCATGTGTCCATCATGCTGCGAGGGAGCGTCATGCATGCGTCCAGCATGCTGCGAGGGAGTGTCATGCATGCGTCCAGCATGCTGCAAGGGAGCGTCATGCATGCGTCCAGCATGCTGCTGCTGTTGCGAGCTTCCTCTGTTTGCGACTTGTAAACGTCAACAGGGACGTAATGGACTGTTGAAGTTCTGACAGGCATGCTGCTAGTGGTGAGCTTGCTCTATGACATTCGCGATCTTGACGCAAGGAAGCCTACTGCTCGCACGCATCCAGCATGTGTTCAGCTCGTGTGCGTCCAGCATGCTGCATGCGTCCAGCATGTCGTGAGGGAGCGTCAAGATCCTTGCCGCCTCCTGTAACGTGTCCAGATCGCCGTGAGGGAGCGTCCATGAGCGCTGCAGCTCGCAAGCGCCCTTGCCGCGAGATCGCGCTGTGAACTATAACGTTCGCGATCTTGACGCGGGGAAGCGTCCCGCACGCATGCGTCCAGCAAGCTTCATGCGTCGAGCATGCTGCGAGGAAGCATCCTGCTCGCATGAGTCCAGCATGCTGTGAGGGAGCCTCTAGATCCTTCCCGCCTCTCATAACGCGTTCAGATCGCTGCGAGGGAGAGTCCATGAGCGCTGCGGCTCGCGTGCGTCCTTGCCGCGAGTCCGCGCTTGGAACTATGACGATCGCGATCTTGACGCTCGGTTCCATGACGAGCAACTCTCTTCTTGTCTAGCAGGATGGGAAAAACGTAAAACACCAGGCTCGTCTGGGAGCTGTGTCATCCGACGGCGAGGATAACACTTTTAACTCGACTTTCCCATGGCGAGGGCGAGCGTCCTGGGAAGCGTTCAACAGGTACGCTCGAGGGGACGACTGCTCGGGGCTAACGCCTCTCGCCTCCCTTCGCCTTTTGACTTCCTTCTCCAGGGGTTGGGGAGCATGGAAGAAGTCCAGGGCTAGGAGAACGACAGGTCCGAGCAGCCGTACCCTCCACTGCACTACGTTAAGCTGTCATGCCACTGAACATTAGCACTTTTAACTATTCCACATCAGACCATAATTAGAACTGCCAGTTGCGAGAGATTATACTTTTACGCCAAGGGCTAGAATGAAAATTCAATAGGCTATACGATTAATATTAGTATTCTCAATATTGAAATATTAAATAACGATACAAAGTATTGTGAAACTATAATGATCGTCAAGAGTACTACGTAGCGTAAATTGACTGTAAGCTAGTGAAATCTCTATAGAAATCGATGATTAACTAAAGGAAGTATACTAATAGGACAAATATTTACTTAAAAATCATATATTTCCCTACATTATAAAAATTAAAATACTTATGCTAAGTAAGTTAGTATTTTTTTACATTTCTTACAAGAAAATGAAAAGAATTTACATATTTGCAAGTCATACTCCGTAGTTTACATCACATGATTCGTGACATCATAGCGATGGAGGAAGGATTTCCTTCAAGGCATTCAGATCTCGCCCTGCTAAGAGTTTATGTCACATGATTGTGATGTCATAGTGTCTTTCCTTCTGCCATCATATCTTTAAGAGTTGTTCGTTAGTTTTTTAAAGTAGGGGGAAAAATTCCTTGATCCTATCCATTTCAAGCTTACGAACATTGCAATCATATTCCAAAAGAAAATACACACATGCCCTCTGCATTTATACATACTGTGTGGGGTATCAAGAGCAGCTTTTGGAAGCCGGTCTTGACAGCCCTACACATGTGTGAAAAAGAAAGGAAAAATATATTTCCCTATCCAATATCAGCGAAAGCCATCAAAAACAAAGCTATAGGTACTTCACCACTTTGTAGTTAAGCAAACCCAAACAAAGTAGAGCGAATTTCCTACGTGTTGTCTCGAACAAAGGCAGGGAATTTCTGAGGAATGTTGGGAATGGTTCCAGTCACCTAGTTAGAGGGCGCACAGGTATGACGCTAAATTGGAATTTCTGCCGTGCGCGCGACGAATCGGCGGGTTTAAGCTATATATATGTAACAACCAGGGAAGTTACATATTTAAAAGGATATGTTTTAAACACAAAAATATCTATTCCAAAGGTGTGAGTAGCAAGATCCAACTACCGTATTGTTTGGTCAAACCTGTCATCGCTTCACTGTCGTAATTATTTTGAAATTACTGTAAACCGAGCCTCGACAAGAGTGCTTGCCGTGATAAGGGGACTGTCCTTTTTTGACCAAGATGTCATCGTCTTAATTAGTGGAGTCAGTATATTTTGAGAAACCGAGCCTGAGGGAAATCTTTGTTTATGAAACATGTCATCATGGAAGGACACGTACTACCCTTTTGTTACAACTTCACACGTGGTCCAGATTGCATCAGAAATTTATTCTAGAAGCTTCCATGGCGTGATTAAAGTGGGCGTTTTTGAGGAAGCCTTTAGAGACAGAGAATTGTTAAAAAGAATCCCTTCTATGGAAATGACTGCTGCCCAATGTAATTAACTCCGCCCATACATGGGTATATAGACTTCAAGAAGAACTAGGACAGGATATAAGACAAGAGAAGAACTATGTCCGAGGCAGATGAGATCCAAGTCCTAACGAGATAAGAAACAGAGAAGACCAAAAGACTGATAGAGCCAGATTCTAACCTTCCCCTCTGACAAGAAAAGCCTATCTCCAAAATTCTGTTATGGCCGAGAAGAGGAAGCAAATTGAAGCAGCCAGCCCTTCCAGCTTGTGACGAGAAGTAGCCAACACTACCTGCAGCCTGCCTTTCAACAGTATCCGGTCATCATGCCATTTCATCTGAACTTCAGCCACCATTCTCCAACGTTCTCAAGCCTGAAGTCTTTGTACCAGTATCGTCTCAGCAGCTGCAGAAAACTATTCCTTGAGTATTTCTACCTTACTGACTGTTCCCCCTTACTATTGATGTTTGATTGAATTGATTTGTCGGTTGAAGTAATCGAATTAGTAACGTTGATTTTCTTTGTGTAAGTTAGTGAATAAAAGTGTTGTGTTTTTCCGTGTTTCTTTTTATATTTATTTCCCATATTTCAATGGTGGTTGTTTGAAGCATTCATTTTAATTACTAAAAGAACCTGTGACGATTTTAAGATCGTAACAATGCCAGCGGCAAAAATGACGTAATAACATCGATGACATAAAAAAAAAATAGATTAATACATATCTGTACATATATACTATGGCTCGTGTCTGAGAACCAAACATATAGTATCATATATATAATGGCTGGTAAGCTAAACAACCTCTCTAGTTCCAAACTCACTTGTTTGCTTTTACATTAAATCTATTACACTTGGAAATATTAATGCATGAACTCAGACAGTTAAATAACCCCCAGACAGCAATATGCAAAACACTGGATATCTAAAGGTCTCTTGAGTACACTCAAAACCAAACTGGGTAATTATTCTTAAGAATTATTTGAAAATTACTATGGTTCTTTAACAGGAATGAATGAATGATTTAAAGTTTTCAGGCATCCTGACATCTAAGGTCATTGACGCCGGTAACATTTAATTTATGTATACAAAAATAAAAAATAAAATAAAATAAAAAATTAAATAGTATGCAATTAAAATCATAAAATTGAATGTCATAAAAGTTAAATATTTTTCAGAAGACCTGCTTCTGAAATAAATCTAAAAATGCCACCCTCACCTCGAGCCTCAAACAGATATCTATTCCGCAAGTTGTTATAATTGGGGCATTCGGTCAACAAATGCCTTACTGTTAGAGGTACTAAACAGTCATCACAATACGGTTGGTGTTGGCCCTTCAGCAGAAATTCGTGTGTCAACCGAGTGTGACCAATACGGAGACGACAAAGAGACGTCTCCCATTTTCGGGGCATCATATTATACCTCCAAGGAGATATGTCATTTGTTATCTCTCGCATTTTATTGCCATCTTGACTATCCTAGTGCTGTTGCCATTTATTGCTAACCAATTTCTTGATGTCAGGTAAGAAATCATTACAGGGAATGCGACACCTTCTTGGCAGCAACTCGGATGCAGCCTCCTTAGCCAGTGAATCTGCCTTCTCATTCCCAGACACACCTACATGTGCTGGAACCCAACAAAATTGAACTGTTATACCTCTCCGTCCAATAATGAAAAGCCATTCTAAAATCTTTAAAACTAGAGGGTTATTAGAATTAAAAACTTCCATAGCTTGAAGGACACTCCTTGCATCACTAAAAATTGTAAAATTACCCTCCTTCTCCAACGCTATTTTCTCAATAGCGGTTAATATGCCATACAGTTCGGCAGTAAATATGGAAGCGGTCAGAGGAAGTGCACCTCTACAATTAAAACCATTACTATGTACTCCAAATCCAACGCCAGCATCAGATTTGGAGCCATCAGTATAGATAAAAGTTGATCCTCTATGTTCTTTAACATGTTCATTAAAAAGAGACCTGTCTTCTAGGTCTGACATATTCTTCTTATCTCCAATAAAATATTTACAAAAAGATATCTCTGGTAATTTCCATGGAGGCGTTGATGATACCTTGAATGGAAGTACCTTATTTCTAATTATATCCAGACTATTTAATAACCGTTTCACCCGAAAGCCATAAGGTTGAGGAGATTTTGGGTGCAACTCAAAGTATGATGCGTGTCTTACAAGGCTTCCAGTCTGAAAGGCTAGAGAGTTAGGGAGTCTTTGCAATCTAAACCAATACCGAAGAATGGAAAACATTCGGTAAAGGTCTAGAGGTAACTCTCCAGCATCAACAAGGAGACTTGGGATAGGCGAGGTTTTAAAAGCTCCAGTAGACAATCTAATACCTGCATGATGTATCGAGTCTAATATTTTTAACCGGCTTGGGGTGGCTGCAGAATATACCTCGCAACCATAACTAATTTTGGAAAAAATCAAGGCTTTGTATAATTTTAAAATAGTATTGCGGTCTGCCCCCCATGATGTATGGGACAATACTTTTAAGATATTCAGAGCTTCAACACATCTAGCTTTTATTGCTTTTAAGCGAGAAACCCATGTAAGCCTACAATCAAATATCAAACCTAAAAATTTAGCTTCTCTTGCACATGGTATCCGTTGACCTTTAATGTATATATCCGGGTCTGGATGTACTCCCCGGATACGACAAAAATGGACAATGGTAGTTTTACTTGTCGAGAGCTTAAATCCATTCATGTCAGCCCACTGGATAATTTTATCAATAGAGAGTTGGATTTTTCTCTCAACCATTGCCATTCTAGTGCCAGCAAATGATATTGAGAGATCATCCATAAATAATGTTGAGAGAACATCCTGGGGAATGGCTGAGGATATCCCATTAATTGCTAGTGCAAAAAGGATTACACTCAGCACACTACCCTGAGGAACTCCTTCCTGGCACTTACTCTCTGATAGTGTTTCCCCCACTCTCACTTGAAAAACTCTACGTGAAAGAAATGCCTGAATAAATAGTGGCAGCTCTCCTCTCAATCCCAATTCATGAATGGTTTTAAGTATACCATATCTCCATGTGGTATCATATGCCTTTTCAAGGTCAAAAAATACTGTAACATGGTGCTGTTTGGAAGCAAAGGCTTCACAAATAGAAGACTCTAGTCGTATCAACACATCAGTCGTTGAGTGCATTTTTCGGAATCCACATTGAATCGGTGATAAAATACCTTTCTTTTCAAGGTACCACATCAGCCTTGCATTGACCATCTTCTCCATGATTTTACATAAACAAGATGTCAATGCAATAGGACGATAGTTTGCTGCTAAAAACTTGTCTTTACCGGGTTTTAAAAAGGCTAAAATAATGGCTAGTTCCCAAACACTTGGGTAACTATGATCATGCCATATTCTATTAATAATACTTAAAATAAATAGCTTTGTATTAAAATGTACATGTTTAATCATTGCATATGGAATTCCATCGGGTCCAGGGGCTGTATCATTGCAATGAGCAAGTGCGGAATCAAATTCTTTTTCAGTGAAAGGAGAATTATACGACTCTTCCCTTCTTGTTGCAAAATTTAAAATTTTCTTTTCTTCAGTGCTCCTATACTGGTGACCAGGGGCTCCTTCACACTTGCTGGATACATTTGAAAAATGATTAGCCAGGGTATTGCTAACATCATTTGCTTCGGTTACATACTGGCCATTCACCTTCAACACTGGTGGTGGATTGGGGGTGAATTTGCCAGCTATCTTTTTTACTTTCCTCCACACAGAAGATGGTGGTGTTCTACTGTTAATGGAGGAAACAAAAGACATCCATGACTGGCGCCTTGCTTCTTTCATGGCACGACGGAACTGTGCTCTACATTTCTTGTATATAATTAAATTCTCATCAGTTCTGCGTCTACGCAATCGTGTTAGAGATCTTCTTGTGGCTCTGTGGAGGGCAGTTAGTTCTGAGGACCACCACGGGACTGGTCGTCGTTTGAATAACCCTGTTGTTTTGGGAATTGAATTGACTCCTGCTGTATGGAGAGTTCCATTCAGTAAGTCTATGGCATCATCGATATTTTCAACTTGTCCTGCATCCCCCTCAATTTCGCTTAGCTCACAAAATTTATCCCAGTCCACCTTGTCAAGATTCCATCGTGGCGATCCCTGTAAAGGTGGACCATTGTTGGTGTTTATAATGATTGGTGCATGATCACTAGTATGCCAATCATCTAATGTTCTCCAATCGAAGTCAAGAAGGCAATTAGAGCTTACGATTGATAGGTCAATACATGAAAAGGTACCTGTCTGGACATGAAAGTGTGTGGGCTCTCCTGTATTAAGGAGTCCCACATCTTCATTTTCCACAATTGATGATATGATATTTCCCCTCGTGTTTGCTAAAACATCACCCCACAAAGGATGTCTACCATTCAAATCTCCAAGTAAAAGAAAAGGTTGAGGGAGTTGTTGAATCACCTCCACTAAGTTACCATACAAAATGTTATCATTTGGAGGCAAGTACAGAGAACAAATTGTATATTTTCGCCCTATGTCAATCTGTACAACCACTGCCTGCAGAGGTGTACGAATAGACAGAGAAATTTGGGGAACATCTTGACAAACGTATATGAGACTTCCGCCATGGCTCCCCACTTGGTGATCATATGGTGTCCTATAACTAATATATTCGCGAGGACAGGGGGTATTATGATCAAGTTTGCTCTCCTGTAGACAAATAATCATGGGGGAATGCTCATGATTAAGGAGCTTAGGTTCTTCATATTTGGCCCTTAAACCCTGACAATTCCATTGCAAAATGGAGGAAAAACTATTGTTTATAATTTGGTAGACCCCTTGGATGGAGTCTTCCCATTAGCAGTTTTTGATCTAACACTATTTTTAGGTGGTTTTATTAAAGAGGGTCTTGATAGATTGGGTTTAGCATTTATGATTTTCTTTTTGTCTTTTTGATCTGATTGTTGAGGAGGTTGGTGGACCTCCACTTGAATTTCCGATTTATTTAAATTGACTTCCAGATCAGAAATATCAACAGACAAATCATCATATTTATTTGACGTAATTTTGATATTTCTTATGGAAGGGGGCGAGAGAGATGGAGGTCTCTCTCTTTTCCGATTAGTAGGTTTTGAGCTACCAGGTTTTTGCACCTTCCCCAATACAGGTGCACCTGGTAACTTGGTGTCAGGTGGCATCTCCATCAAATCAGGCAAGGACAATATGATTACCTTGTCATGCAATACTTTATTATCAGAGGTTGTATTTCTTTTCTTAGGATTACTGGCAGTGCTAGGTGGGGTTGCTGTCTCCTGTGGTAAATTTACCTTTGATTTTAAGGCCTTTGCATAGCTGGTTGACTTATTCAACAGTCTTTTTGCATGTCCCACACTTATGTGTTCTAAACTTGATTTGTTTAGGGCAGCTTCCTCCAACATATACAGTTCGCATCTCCTATCAGTTGATTTATGATTCAAATTGCAATTTGAACACCTGGCCTCAAGTGTACATTCTCCATGATAAGTTTTGGAGCTAATACCACACATTTTTCCATTTTTGCAAACTTTGGATGGGTGTCCAAATTTAAAACAATTAAAACATTGCAGGGGCTTTTGTTTGAAAGGCCGAACTTTAATCCTTTCATTTTCAATAAAAATATGGAAAGGTACATCAGCATCATGGAAAGTAAGTATAATCATTGAAGTTCCAGGAACCTTATGCACTTTCCATACATTTAATGGACACATAGAAAGTATCTCCTCCTCTGTAAATTCGTACAGGTCCTTATTAAAGACCACTCCCCTTCCATAACTAAAATTTAGATGAGGTTTCATTTCCAATGTAATTTCATCACTGCCTGTCTGTAAGTTAGACAGTATTGCAGACTGAGTCGAAGATTTGGCATGGATGAGATAACTATTCTTCCCAAAACGAGATATATCTCCAAGTGCTATGGTTCCTACTTTTTTTGGGATAAACTTACATATCTTGAAATAATTTCCTATTATCCCTTTAGGTTCAGCTAAGAGCCACATTGGTGGTTTGGGTTTTCTCTGTGAAGGCATGGGTACATTTCTATCTTTTTCAAACCAATCAGCAGGTTTGTACACATCCAATTCCTTTGGGACCTTATCGCAAAGAGCTCCCATGATGTTCAATTCGTTAATTTTGATACTACTAATATTACTTATAGCATTAAACGCTTCATCATGACTTTCAAAAGATATCCATGAGTCCCATTTTTCATCTCAAAGTTTCATCCTTATTTCCTTTATCAATCCATAGCACTCAAATGCTCTATATATATATCATCATAATTTGTCTCTAATGGGATTTGGGATACATGAAGGAATCGTAGTTTCCCTGTGTTACCCAAATTGCTAGATTTTTTAACATCAGTAGGGTGGTCCTTTTTAGTTCGAAGGTCGTCAACAGAATTTTCCTTAATTGCAGTAGCAGAAGTCGTCAACAGTGCCGGGGGGGAGTCAGCAAATCCAGGGGATGGGGAGTCAGCATTTGAAGGGTCCATATTTAAGGGTGGGATTTTCATGTTTTTTGTTGTTGTTTGGTTGGGGTACCTGCTTGAGAATTATAAGAAAGTATCATACGTTGGAAAGGAAATTTGCATTCTCCACTATCGGCACAATGAGAGTATACTTCCCAGATGGTCCACTCCATACCCTACCCGAAGGATAGCATCAAAACAGATATAGAGGCACAGGTGTAAGCTAAACCCGCCTGTTAGGACTGAGACCAAGGTAATATGGAATCATCCTCCCCATATCTGTAATGATGGGCTTCCGGCCAAAAGCCAAGAGTCCCACCTCAAGGATTGGATCCCCCTGGATTCCGATGACCTAACCCTTGAGAGTAGTTCCGCCAAAAAGGTCCAAACCATCTTTGGGATGGCTGAGATCATCCAATACTCTCATATATAGCTTTGAATGCGAATACCTCCCAACCGTGATCCCTTCTCCCATTCATCTAAGCAGGCAGTAATAACGAATGTGGAAATATCCACGCCATTTAAATAAAAATAGAAAAAAAAAGAGATAAATAAATAAATGAGCAAATAAAATAAATAAATATATATATATGCATACATCTACATATATATATAAGTAAGAAAGATAATAATCATAGAGATAGGACAGCAAGATGAAAGAAAGTTGATAAAATTAGGAGAAGGTCGAAGTAATATTAAGCAGAAGAAAAAGATGAAAGAGAGAAATTTAGATTCGAACTGGGGAAGCAATTTCCCGAAGTTCGAGAGCCCTCTTGCCCGTCACCAAGATTCAGCACGGGAATGAAATGCCGTGCTGAAGCTCAATGACTTCATCAAGGCATTCTCTCATTAAGAGGGTCTTTAACAGGATACAAGCGATTATTATTCTAAACCATGGTGCTTGTAATAATACACTCTTTACAAAAATAAATATATTCTACATAGATTACAACACTTTGAAAGAATTTACATAAAACAAATATATCTCTCAAAATATTAAGTCTGAACAAAACTTAGCTTAAGAAAAAGATGTTACGATACAAAAATTTATAATTATTTGACTTTAAATATCAGATCTCAATAAACCTTAGACTAAGACAAAAGAAATACTTATGAAAATTACATAATTACTGGTTTCACTTAAAATTAAAACTGAACACAAATATTCAAGTGCGATACTTAATAAAAATATACAACCAGATCCCGATACAAAAATCTTTTCTCGTTAATACATGGCTGTTTACAAAAACTTTACATAATGCCACGTCTCACCATAACACCATAAATCTAAAATCCCCAGCCAATTTACACGTTTTAACTCACTGACGATACATGCGGTTGCACAAAATCACTTTGAAGAGGACACATTAGAGGTAATGAACACTTTTAAAACAATAATCTGAGTTGCCTTTAAAAGAGACTTAGCTACTTCCAGAATGTTCCAGGACTGAGGTCTGGAAGCGTAGGGGCCGGGCTTAGTCCTCAAAGTTACCAGTTATTGTTCTCTTGACCGAATCAATGCAACACGAGACGAACTCTCTCAGTCAGCTAGCTCCGCCTACCCTTTGTCCCCAAAATAAAAAAAAATAACATTCTATCACTAGGTTTTTCGCGAATTTTCTAAAGAACACGGTACCCAAAACAATTGCGTATTTTCTCTCAAACATGATGCAATACCTCATAAAAATATAAGAGATTATTACATAAGCCCTTGTTCATATTTCATATGATCTCATAACACACTCAAACAGATTACAAAACGGATTTTGAAGCGAAGCAAAAAATCTATTTTTGGGTAAGATAGCCATGTCATCCTGATGGAAGGTTCTTATTGGTAGCTTTCTAAGGGAAATTTGGCTACAGTGATATTCCCAGAGAATTGACCTTTAGGTCTCCAGAATTCTAACTCCTGGCGCGAATATCCTTGAAATTTCTCTTAAGGATATCGCATAATATCAGGGGACTTATATCTTGATATGACACATAGCAATCTTCACCCCGAATAGCGTTACCCTTCCTCCCGTACTATTACGAGTATCCAAGATGGCGCTCATTCCTTGTAGCATTAAGCATGGTGCTATAGATATAGTAGTTTCAGGAGGGATCTTGCCTAGGCCTATTCTATGAAAAAGGAGGGCGGGTTCATCAGGACGACATGGCTATCTCACCCAAAAATAGAATTTTCCCTTCGCTTCAAAATCCGTTTTTTGGGCTCAAGCCATGTCATCCTGATGGAAGTTTACCAGAGAATTACTAGAAAGTACTGTATCTGTGGATTTTCATAGGTGCCTTAACCTTGGAACAAATTTTTCTATGGTCATCGGGACCATTGAGACATATGACGTTACCGTTATACGTCATTACCCCTATTCATGGATAATGTTAGGGCTCCCTGCCCACTGCATGGAAGAATCATACTAGACAGTATAAAAGGGTTCTCAAAATTTGCATATACTGTATGAACAAACATAGTATTAACTAGATATACAAGAGTCTTACGGCTTGTATATACTGTTGGAACAAAAAGTATCAACTACTGTACATTTATTGTCTGTAAGCATACAATAATATGGAGTTTACTTAGGTAAATAAGTAAGAGAACTCTGGCTATTCTTTATTTGTGTTAATTGTGGTGCAAAATAAGATGCAATTACACTTTAATAGACCTTTATTCACGATAAATGAATAGACAGAATAACACGTGTAAAATATATTAATATATATTAAGAGAATTATACATACAGTGGACCCCTACATATGATCTTAATTCGTTCCAGAAACTGCTTCGTATGTTAAAACAATCGTATGTTGGAGCAAATATTCCCATAAGAATATGTAGAGGTTCCACGTTATATACAACTTAAAACAGAAAAATTTTCTACCTGAAAGGGAAGAAATGAGTAGTGCCACTATGAAATTTGAAAATTTAATAAAATTTTCTAATATAGTTTTCTGTAAATGTTGGATATTATCAACACTGTGTAAAAGTACACACGGCACAAGTTTTATCTGTATAATTCTACACCTGAGATTTTTTAAGTCTTTAGTGTCACCATGGTGAAACTCATTTAAAAAGTATTTCACTGGAAGGTGTCAGCATCTTTTCACCCTAATTGTGAGTCCCAATCAATTCACTGTTCATCGCAGTACTAGACGACAGGTTTTAATACACTACCTGCCACCACCACATAATGTTTCAGTTCATGCACTTGCTTTGCATAATGTTTATAGAACACTCTGGATGAATTCCATTCGGTGTATGAGCGAAGACACTCAAAGTCCATATAATGAGAAAAGTTCAGTGATGAAGCAATTTTCCTTGGATCATGACCTGCGGGTGTACGGTCAGGATCCGCTCTGTGAATAAAGTAGGTGAGCTTCGCCCTCAGTTGTTTTAGGGATAAGTTTGATCCTAAGGTTTCTTCTTTAAAGAGCTGTCCTCCCCTGAAGTCTGAAGTTCTTCGAAGATAGACTTTTAGACATTCTACTGGACACAGAGGGACATCTTCCTTCAGAGGGCAGATTCTCCAAGGACCCCATCTCTTAGTGGGTAGCTCGTTTTTGGCGAGAAAGGTTGGATCAGGAAAAAGATTCAGTCCTCCCACTTCTGTGAACTGAATATGGACCTCGTTTCTGGATAGGACCACTATTTCACTAACTCTAGCCCCTGAGGCTATAGTGAACAGGAAAATAACTTTTTGAGTTAGATCCTTAGCAGAGCAATCTTCATTGTTCACGGTTGAAGCATAATGTACGACACCTTGTCCAAGGACCATGAAATGGGCTTCGGAGGAACTGCTGGCCTAAGTCTAGCACATGCCTTTGGAATTCTATTAAAGATTTCGTTCGTCAGGTCCACTTGGAGGGCGTATAAAAGAGGTCTAGTCAGAGCCGACTTACAAGTAGTTATCGTGTTGCTGCCAGACCTTGTTCATGAAGGTGGATAAAGAAGGAAAGACAAAAATCTATTGAGATTTATTTCGGTCCATTTGCTTTGACGAAAGCAACCCACTTTTTCCAAGACGTCTCATATTGTCTTCTGGTTGACTTGGACTTGTTTTCTACTAAGAAGTCTATACTGCCTTTTGATATCCCAAATTTTTTCTTAACCGTTAAGGCGAGAAAATCATGATAAGAAAGTTTTGGGTTCTCTGTGATGAAGCGAAGACAGTCGACTTCTGAACTCGTTGAGATAGTGCTGGGTTCGGTAGAGGGACCAGCCTCAGCTTCAGTTCCATTATCAGAGGGAACCAGTTGCTCTTGGGACACTTGGGAGCCACTAGAGCCACAGGATCTCAGCCTGTTGAGGACCTTCAGTAGGAGATTGGTCGAAGGGAACAGGTAAATCCGGTTCCATCTGTTCCAATCAAGGGACATGGCGTCCGTCGCCTCCGCTAGAGGGTCCTCGCATGGGGCTACATATTGAGGTAGTTTCTTGTTGTTGCTCATCGCGAAGAGGTCGATCTGCAGTTCTGGGACTTGTTGTAAGATGAAGGAGAATGAGTCTGCGTCTAGGAACCATTCTGACTCTATCGGCTTGAGCTTAGATAGAGCGTCCGCAGTCACATTGCGAAACCCTTGAAAGTGAACTGCTGATAAGTGCCATCTCTTCTTTTCCGCCAAACGGAAAATGGACAATACCACATAGTTGATATGGGGCGATCTCGAACCCTGTCGGTTCAGACATCTCATTATCTCTTTGCCGTCCAGGATCAGCCTGATGTGGGCTGATCTGCGAGGGGAGAGTTTTTCAACGTCAAAAGGACTGCCATGGCCTCCAAAATGTTGATATGAAAGTTCTTGAACAGGGAAAACCAAGTTCCTTGGACTTTCCTTTGATGGGAGTGACCTCCCCATCCTTCCGTTGAGGCATCCAAGTGGATGGTTATCGATGGTGGAGGTGACTGTGAGGGCACAGTCCTTTTTAGGTTCTTGGCCTTCGGCCGTGGCTTGAGAAGGGATCGTAGTAAGTTCGGTATCGGTTTTTTATGATCTCTTCCAGCGTATGATGCATATCTTCTCCAGACTCCTGACGCATCTTTCAGCTGTGCTAATAGCACTGGGTCTGTCACTGCTGCAAACTGGAGAGAGCCAAGTACTCTTTTCTGTTGGCATCTTGAGATCCTGTCGGATTTAATTAGTCTCTTGACAGATCCTACAATCTCTCTCCTCTTCCCAGGGGGAATGGAGAGGCGGTGTGACTTCAAGTTCCAATGGATTCTCAGCCATTAAAACGCCTGAGCTGGAGAGATCCGAGACTTCTTGAAGTTGATCTTGAATGCCAGAGGTTCCAGAAACTGGATCACTTTCTTGGATGCTTGCATACAAGCCGTCCTGGATGATGCCCACACCAGCCAGTTGTCCAGGTATGCTGCTACCCGAACGCCTTCTAGGCGTAGTTGTTGAACGACTGCGTCTGCAAGTTTCGTGAAGATCCTTGGGGCTATGTTTATTCCGAAGGGCATGGCTCTGAAGACGTACTTTTCTTCTGTAGCTTGAATCCTAGGTAGGAGGAGAGGGGGTGGTTGACTGGAATATGCCAGTAAGCATCTGCCAGGTCTATTGAGACTGTGTACCCCCCTTTTGGTAACAGGGTCCTTATGTGTTGAAGGGTTAACATCCTGAACTGGCTGTTCTTGATGAACTTGTTGAGTGGCGATAATTCCAGAATGACTCTGAGTTTGTCTGAGTCCTTCTTGGGAACACAAAAAAGCCTTCCCTAGAATTTGATGGACTTTGCCCACCTTATTACCCGTTTGCTCCAATAGTTCTAGGGTATATTCTTTCAGTGAGGGGGAGGAGTGTTGAAAGAATTGCGGAAATGATGGTGGACGCTTGCTCCAGCTCCAATCAATTCCCTTCTTGATTAGGCTGTGGGGCCAAGGATCGAAGGTCCAACAATCTTGAAATTGTTGGAGCCTCCCTCCTACCTGAGGCATCTCATTGCTTCGATTGTCCGGAGGATTTACCTCCCTGACCGTGTCCTCCCTTACCTCGTGAGGGGTGTTTTGAGGAGCCCCGTCTGGAACCTCTACCTTTGGGATGAAAGGTAGTGGTTTGCCTCTTGAACACCGGGTTGAATGCTGGTGACTAGGCAACCAGCTGTTGAGGCACCACCTGGAATGTGGTTTGCGGTTGAGCAACCACTTGGGACACCGCGGTCATGGCAACTGTAGAATGTTGTTGCTGGGCAGGCCGAGAGGGAAGTCTGGGTCTCTTTCTCTTCCTCTTGTAAGTTGGGGACCCGCATTCGAGGAAGACTTGCAATTAGATGACATGCCCCAATTTTGGAGAAGATTTCTGTTCTCCGTGGTGGCTTTGTTAACTACCTCCTTGACCACTTTATTTGGGAAGAGGTCTTTACCCCCCAGATATTGGAAGCTATCAACTTCCTGAGTTCGTGTTTTACTGTTGCTGCAGCAAACACGAACTCTCTACATGCCATACAGGTCCTTTACTAAGGTGGCCATGTGCATTTTGTAAAAGACCATGTCCATGTCTTGGGTGCTCTTTAGGGCTGCACACATTTCCATGCAGTTCTGTAGGAACAGGGATGCCGCTAATCTCTCCTTTGTCTCTTGCTCCCTACGCAAGAGAAAGTCTGACAGTTTCGGGAGATTCTTGCTGAACTGTCGTCCGCGATATCTGCATCCTACTTCCCTACTGAGAAGGTTAGGTGGACTTCTTTCCAATCCTTATCCTCCATGGGCAGGGCTAACGATAGGGGTCTACACTCCTCCAGTGTAGGACAAGGTTTGCCTGCTTCCACTGCCTTGGCAACAGCTTTAAAAGCCTTCGATGTAAAGGAGAAGGCTATTGAAGCTGGAGCAAGAAAGGTAGGATGCTTCTTGCTCAGGGCAGACACTTTACAGCTTGTGTACCCCACCTTCTTTAGGCTGCTCGACAAGAGACCCTGTGCCTTGTCGTGGTCGAATACCATGACCTCCTTGGGTTCCATCTCTTCTTTCGACACTGGCTCCTGCTTTAGTCGAATGAAGCAGTGTGGGTAAGCATTAAAGCTTGGCCAGAACTGAATGTCATTTAGGGGGACGGCTTCCATCTTCTCCAATATGTAGAGTTTGCCGTTGGTGATCGGCATAAACTCTGCATACCTCCAGGGATTAGTTTTGGAG
>NC_090732.1:74204347-74219347 GCF_036898095.1 Palaemon carinicauda
AGGTGGGACAGTACCTGGAAACCACATTGCCTTGATCCAGTTTAAAGATTTAAAGGCTGCTCATTAATGGCAAAGGCAAGGGACAGTGACCTTGCCCTATCATTAAGGACAATGCTCTAGAGACTGATCATATATACATATGATCACCACCTAAGCCTCCTCTCCACCCAAGCTAGGACCAAGGAGTACCAGGCAATGGCTGCTGACTCAGCAGATAGACCTCTAGGCTCCCCCAAATCCCCTATCCTTAGCTCACAAGGATGGTGAAGTTGCAGTGACCAAAGAAACTAACAAGTTTGAGTGGGACTCGAACCCCAGTCAGGGACACTACCACATCGGCCACCATAACCCTGATCTTGTTAGTCTTGGCCAATTTGACACATAGTCGACCAGTGTCTTTCAGAAACTGAACTAAGGCATCCCAGAGCTTGGCTCCCTTCAGCTGAGATGCAGGTGCAATACCTGATCCACCATCCAGCACTTCACAACCTCCTCCAAAGAATCTATGAGAGAATTTGGACCATGTACTTTCTAATACAAGGCCAGTCCAGTAAGCAACTTTGGAGTTGTAGATTCAATAACAATCATGCAGTCAGTTGATGCAGTCCAGCTGGATAACCAGTCTGCTGCAGCATTCTGATCACGTAGACTGTAATTAACAATAAAGTTAAATTCAGACAAGTCCTCCTTTGTCCATACTAGATGGCTTTCCAACATTTTCACGTCTTGAAGATACATCAGGGGATGGTGACCAGAATGGATTACAAAGAACCGTCCATAGAGGAAGGTCCTAAAGGTTTTCACTCCCCATTGCAAAGCAGCCAACTCATGCTCACTGGTAGGTTAATGGGTCTGTCAGTCAAGGAAAATCATGGAGTCGTAAGCTATCACCTGAAGCACCAACAAAGAGATCCATGGGTTAAACATCAGCGGATTAGTCGAGGTACGACAATATAATGCCCTACTTGATTAGTTCCTTCAAGCGCTCAAAGTCACAGTCCATATCAGTTTTTTTGGTCACTTGCGATTTTTGTTCCCCACTCTTCGCGGATAACGGTTTAGCAATCTGTGAGCCCATCGGGATAAACTTCTGTTGGAAGTTTACCAGTCCCCGAAATCACCGTAGCTCATGCTTAGTGGTAGATTTAGGGAAGCCCTCCACTTTCTGGATGTACTCTGATTGCTAACGCATACCAGAACGTCCAACCGGATGACCAAGATTCTTAACTTCAAATCGAACCCATGAACACTTCGCAAGTTTTATCTTTATATCTTGAAAACTTGCTTCTGGAGAGTGGCCAAAACTCATTCTAATAGATTCAGGTGTTCCTAGAAAGAATCCCCATGGATGAAGATGTCATCAATGTAGACAATAACCTTGGCTTTCTGGATATCTCGTAGAATACTCTGCTTTTATCTCTGTAACAATCAATGACCAGTGTCCAAAGGCAGTAGAGAAATCCATGTAATCTACTGTCCTCTACTAATGGTAACTGATAGCATCCACAAACGAGATGAAGTGATGTAAAATACTTGACTCCGTGTTGTCCAAATACAGAATCTGCCATCTATAGTATAGGAAACCTATCAGAGACTGTCACCTTATTCAGTCTACGGTAGTCCACACACAACCGTATACTGTTGTCCTTGCAGACTGGAACAATATGCAAAGACCAAGGAGAGATGCTGGATTCAATATCACCCAGTTCATGCAACACCTTGTGCTGTTCCTCAATGGCGTCAGCGACAGGTTTTGCAAACCGTCAGACCCTCTGATAAATGAGCGTCTCGTCATACAGATAGATGCGTATTGTTGTGCTTGAGCACTCTCCCACATCATCGTCACCAGTACTGATGACCGAAAGATGATGTCGAAGCATCTGACAGAACTTGTCCTTCAGTGAGAGATACACTAGTTATCTATTTCATCCAATACGCTTGATTCAGGTGTCAGATGGGGAGAGGAGGGAGCATCCACCATTGTCATGGTAAACACCTTCATGGGAGTTCCTTCAGATAAACCCTTGATCAAAACTGAGGCTTTGCCACCTTTCAGTTCTAGGATGCCATGTATTGCTCTACCTCTTTTTGACAGACTAGTGTTTAGAATGTCACTATCATAATGTCACTATCTTTGTATGAAAAATATGTAGAAGTGTGTGTTTTATACAGTGAGATTGATGACCTTTTTAAGCATACTGTGACTGTCATAAATTGTTGTACGCGGTCACTGAACTCTGTTATAGGTGATGTGTATTAAGTCTGATAGGTGATGTGTTGTACAGTAATCCTATTGGTGAGAGCATATTTCCATCACAGTGGAGATTTCCACAAAATTCAGCATATTGGCAGAGCAACATTGTATTTACTTGTTCAGCATATTGACAGAGCAACATTGTATTTACTTGTTCTAATGAGCGATCATTAGAACAAGAAGGTACTCATCTGAAGAGTATCAGGCTGTGTAAATTGTATTCACAAAGATTTTTAATAATAAAGTGAAAAAAACGAATATTCTGATGTCTCATTACCTGTCGAAATGGGACATAATTGGTGTCAGGTGAAAGAATACGTCTGTTTGTGTAACCTATTAATGAGAGAAGGTCTTGATGAAGTCATTGAGCTTCACCCCGGCATATCATTCCCGTATTGAAACTTGTTGATGGGCAAGAGGGCTCTCGAACTTGGGGAAATTGCTCCCCTAGTTTGAATCTAAATTTCTCTCTCATCCTTTTCTTCTTAATATTGTTTCAACTTTCTCTTAATTTTATAAACTTCCTTTCGTCTTGCTGTCCACACTCTATGAGTAAAAATTACTCATATATATGTGCATATACATATATATATTTTTAATGGCATGCATGTTTCTGCATCCATTATTGCCACTGGCGTGGATGTTTCTACATCCGTCATTGCTGCCTGCTTTGATGAATGGGAGGAGGTGTCACAGTTAGGAGGTATTTGCGCTCAAAGCTATATGTGAGAGTATTGGATGATCTCGGCTATCCCGAAGAGGGTTTGGACTTTTTTGGCAGAACTATTCTCAAGTGTTGGGTCTTCGGAATCCAGGGAGATCCAATGCTTCGGGTAGGACTCTCAGATTTTGGCCGGAAGCCGGTCATTACAGATATGGGGAGGATGGTTCCATAGTTTCTTCGTCTCAGTCCTAACAGGCATGTTTAGCTTACACCTGTGCCTGTATATCTGTTTTGATACCATCCTTCGTGTAGGGTATGGATTGGACCATTTGGGAAGTATACTCTCATTGTGCCGATAGTGGAGAGTGCAAATTTCCTTTCTGACGTGTGGTGGCCTAATATTCTCAAGCAGGTACATCACACTAACCCCTTTCTCTCTCTCAACCTCGTCTAATGGATTCTTTGAGCAATGAACTCCCATCCCCTGGATGTGCTGACACTCCCCCCCCCCCCCCCAGCACTGTTGACAGCCTCTGCTTATTTAGTTAAGGAAAATTCAGTTGACAATATAGGAACAAAAAGGACCCCTCTACTAATGTTTTAAAACTAATTAAGTCAGGTAACAAAAGGAAACTTTGAATACTTCATATTACCCAAATTCCAATAAAACGGATTTAGAGCGAAGCGAAAATCTATTTTTGGGTGAGAGAGCCATGTCGTCCTGATGGAAGGTTCCTATAGGTAGCTTTCTAAGCGATATTTGGCGACAGTGATATTCGCAGAGAATTGACCTTTAGGTCTCCAGAATTCTAACTCGTGGCGCGAATATCCTTAAAATTTCTCTTAAGGATATCGCATAATATCAGGGGACGTATGTCTTGATACGATAAATAGCAATCTTCACCCCGAATAGCGTTTTCGTTTCGAGGGGGAAGAGTGGCGAAAACAAAAGGGGAGCCGTAATCAAGGTTACCCTTTCTCCTGTACTATTACGAGTATCCAAGATGGCACTTATTCCTTGTAGCATTGAGCATGGTGCTACAGATATAGTAGTTTCGGGAGGGATCCTGCCAAGGCTTTTTCTTATAGAAAAGGAGGGCGGGTCCATCAGGATGACATGGCTGTCTCACTCAAAAATAGATTTTTTGCTTCGCTGAAAATCCGTTTTTTGGGCTCAGGCCATGTCGTCCTGATGGAAGTTTACCAAAGAATTACTATAAAGTACTGTCTCTGTGGGTTTTATAGGTGCCTTAACCTTGGGACAAATTCTCCTATGGCAATCCAGGCCATTGAGACACATGACGTTACCGTTATACGTCATTACCACTGATCATAGACAATGTTAGTGCTACCTGCCCCCTGCAGGGAAGAGTCATACTAGACAGTAGGAAAGGGGTCTCAAGGTTTGCATATATTGTATGAATGAATATAGCATCAAATATATATACAAGAGTCTCGCGGTTTGTATATTGTGTTGGAACATAACATCAACTAGATACACAAGAGTCTCACAATTTGTATATTGTAATGGAACATAACATCAGCTAGATATACAAGAGTCTCATGGTTTGTATAATGTATTGGAACATGGCATCAACTACATATACAAGAGTCTCACTGTTTGTATATTGTGTTGGAACCTAGCATCAACTAGATATACAGAAGTCCCATTGTTTGTATATTGTTTTGGAGCAAAAGTATTAGCTATTTTTATTGTCCAAACATACTTAGGTTATTAGGTAAGAAAACTCTGGCCTATACTTTATTTGTATTAATTGTAGGGCGAAATAAGACGCAATTACACATTAATAGGTATTTATTCATAATAAATAATCAAATATATGGTAACATGTGAAATATACGTTAATATATGTAAAGAGAAATATACATTAGGCAACATAATACAGAAAATTTTGTTTCCACCTGAAATCGAAGAAATGATTAGTGCCACACTTGAATTTGAATATATAATAAAATTTTCCAATATAGTTTTCTGTAATGTTGGATATAATCAACACTGTGTAAAGTACACACGGCACAAGTGTTATCCACCTCAAATAATTTGAACAGTCTTTAGTGTCACCATGGTGACCCTCATTTAAAAGGTATTGCACTGGAAGGTGTCAGCACCTTTACCCAGTAATTTAAAGTCCCAATCAATTCACTGTTCATCGCAGCACTATACGACAGGTTTTAATACACTACCTGCCACCAACACAAAATGATTCAACTCATGCACCGGTTTTGCATAATGTTTATAGAAAACTCTGGAAGATTTCCATCCAGTGTACGAGCAAAGACGCTCAAAGTCCATTTATTGAAAAAAGTTCAGAGATGAAGCAATTTTCCTTGGATCGTGACCCACGGATGTACTGTCAGGATCCGCTCTGGGAATAAAGTAGGTGAGCATCGCCTTCAGCTGTCTTAGGGATAAGTTTGATCCTGAAGTTTCTCCTTTAAAGAGCTGTCCTCCCCTGAAGTCTGAGGTTCTTCGAAGATAGACCTTTAAACACAGCGAGATATCTTCCTTCAGAGGGCAGATTCTCCAGGGACCCCACCTTTTAGTGGGTAGCTCATTCTTAGCGAGAAAGGTTGGATCAGGAAAAAGATTCAGTACTCCTGCTTCTGTGAACTGAATATGGCCCTCGTCTCTGGATAGGGCCACTATTTCACTAACTCTAGACCCCGAGGCTATCGTTAACAGAAAAATTACTTTTTGAGTCAAATCCTTAAGAGAGCAATCTTCATTGTTCAAAATTGAATCATAGTGTAGGACCTTGACCAAGGACCATGAAATGGGCTTCGGGGGAGCTGCAGGCCCAAGTCTAGCACCTGCTTTGATGAAAGCAACCCACTTTTTCCAAGACGATTCATATTATCTGGTTGACTTGGACTTGTATTCTTCTAAGAAGTCTATACTGCCTTTTGAGATCCCAAATCTTTTCTTAACCTCTAAGGAGAGAAAATCATGAGATGAATGTTTTGGGTTCTCTGTGATGAAGCGAAGACAATTGACCTCTGTACCCGTTGAGATAGTGCTGGGTCTGGTAGAGAGACCAGTCTCAGCTTCAGTTCTATTACCAGAGGGAACCAGTTGCTCTTTGGCCACTTGGGAGCCACTAGAGCTGCCATTCCTCGAAAGGATCTCAGCCTGTTGAGGACGTTCATTAGAAGATTGGTCGGAGGGAACAGGTAAATCCAGTTTCATCTGTTCCAATCGAGGGACATGGCGTCCGTCACCTCTGCTAGAGGGTCTTCGTATGGGGCCACATATCGAGTTAGTTTCTTGTTGTCGCTTGTCGTTAAGAGGTCGATCTGCCGTTCCGGGACTTGATGTAAGATGAAGGAGAATGAGTCTGCATCTAGGGACCATTCTGACTCTATCGGCTTGAGCCTGGATAGAGTGTCCGCTGTTTCTTATCTCGTTAGGACTTGGATCTCATCTGCCTCGGACATAGTTCTTCTCTTGTCTTATATCCTGTCCTAGTTCTTCTTGAAGTCTATATACCCATGTATGGGCGGAGTTAATTACATTGGGCAGCAGTCATTTCCATAGAAGGGATTCTTTTTAACAATTCTCTGTCTCTAAAGGCTTCCTCAAAAACGCCCACTTTAATCACGCCATGGAAGCTTCTAGAATAAATTTCTGATGCATCTGGACCACGTGTGAAGTTGTAACAAAAGGGTAGTACGTGTCCTTCCATGATGACATGTTTCATAAACAAAGATTTCCCTCAGGCTCGGTTTCTCAAAATATACTGACTCCACTAATTAAGACGATGACATCTTGGTCTAAAAAGGACAGTCCCCTTATCACGGCAAGCACTCTTGTCGAGGCTCGGTTTACAGTAATTTCAAAATAATTACGACAGTGAAGCGATGACAGGTTTGACCAAACAATACGGTAGTTGGATCTTGCTACTCACACCTTTGGAATAGATATTTTTGTGTTTAAAACATATCCTTTTAAATATGTAACTTCCCTGGTTGTTACATATATATAGCTTAAACCCGCCGATTCGTCGCGCGCACGGCAGAAATTCCAATTTAGCGTCATACCTGTGCGCCCTCTAACTAGGTGACTGGAACCATTCCCAACATTCCTCAGAAATTCCCTGCCTTTGTTCGAGACAACACGTAGGAAATTCGCTCTACTTTGTTTGGGTTTGCTTAACTACAAAGTGGTGAAGTACCTATAGCTTTGTTTTTGATGGCTTTCGCTGATATTGGATAGGGAAATATATTTTTCCTTTCTTTTTCACACATGTGTAGGGCTGTCAAGACCGGCTTCCAAAAGCTGCTCTTGATACCCCACACAGTATGTATAAATGCAGAGGGCATGTGTGTATTTTCTTTTGGAATATGATTGCAATGTTCGTAAGCTTGAAATGGATAGGATCAAGGAATTTTTCCCCCTACTTTAAAAAACTAACGAACAACTCTTAAAGATATGATGGCAGAAGGAAAGACACTATGGTATCACAATCATGTGACATAAACTCTTAGCAGGGCGAGATCTGAATGCCTTGAAGGAAATCCTTCCTCCATCGCAATGATGTCACGAATCATGTGATGTAAACTACGGAGTATGACTTGCAAATATGTAAATTCTTTTCATTTTCTTGTAAGAAATGTAAAAAAATACTAACTTACTTAGCATAAGTATTTTAATTTTTATAATGTAGGGAAATATATGATTTTTAAGTAAATATTTGTCCTATTAGTATACTTCCTTTAGTTAATCATCGATTTCTATAGAGATTTCACTAGCTTACAGTCAATTTACGCTACGTAGTACTCTTGACGATCATTATAGTTTTACAATACTTTGTATCGTTATTTAATATTTCAATATTGAGAATACTAATATTAATCGTATAGCCTATTGAATTTTCATTCTAGCCCTTGGCGTAAAAGTATAATCTCTCGCAACTGGCAGTTCTAATTATGGTCTGATGTGGAATAGTTAAAAGTGCTAATGTTCAGTGGCATGACAGCTTAACGTAGTGCAGTGGAGGGTACGGCTGCTCGGACCTGTCGTTCTCCTAGCCCTGGACTTCTTCCATGCTCCCCAACCCCTGGAGAAGGAAGTCAAAAGGCGAAGGGAGGCGAGAGGCGTTAGCCCCGAGCAGTCGTCCCCTCGAGCGTACCTGTTGAACGCTTCCCAGGACGCTCGCCCTCGCCATGGGAAAGTCGAGTTAAAAGTGTTATCCTCGCCGTCGGATGACACAGCTCCCAGACGAGCCTGGTGTTTTACGTTTTTCCCATCCTGCTAGACAAGAAGAGAGTTGCTCGTCATGGAACCGAGCGTCGAGATCGCGATCGTCATAGTTCCAAGCGTGGACTCGCGGCAAGGACGCACGCGAGCCGCAGCGCTCATGGACTCTCCCTCGCAGCGATCTGAACGCGTTATGAGAGGCGGGAAGGATCTAGAGGCTCCCTCACAGCATGCTGGACTCATGCGAGCAGGATGCTTCCTCGCAGCATGCTCGACGCATGAAGCTTGCTGGACGCATGCGTGCGGGACGCTTCCCCGCGTCAAGATCGCGAACGTTATAGTTCACAGCGCGATCTCGCGGCAAGGGCGCTTGCGAGCTGCAGCGCTCATGGACGCTCCCTCACGGCGATCTGGACACGTTACAGGAGGCGGCAAGGATCTTGACGCTCCCTCACGACATGCTGGACGCATGCATGACGCTCCCTCGCAGCATGATGGACGCATGCATAACGCTCCCTCGCAGAATGCTGAACGCATGCATGGCGCTCCCTCGCAGCATGCTGGACGCATGCATGATGCACGCAAGCATGATGCTCCCTCGCAGCATGCGGGACACATGCAGGACGCATGCAAGCATGACGCTTCCTCGCAGCAGACTGGACGCATGCATGACACTCCCTTGCAGCAGACTGGACGCATGCATGACGCTCCCTCGCAGCAGACTGGACGCATGAGGGATGCAAGCATGCAAGACGAGGCGCGTGTTTTCTCCTACTTGTTCTATATCGGAGATCGCTAACCCTTTAGAGGAGATCTCAGAGGAGGAAACGCAGAAAACTCTTCATGCAGCAGATCTTGAAATATTACTTGCAATTCTGGCAGACATATCTGGAGGACATTTCAACAGGCTGTACCTCGGAGCCTGCCCTGCCAGTTTTTGAAGGGTAGACCCCAAGATTCTTCCTCTTTCAAGGAAACAGTGTTA
Organism: Palaemon carinicauda; assembly: GCF_036898095.1. NCBI lineage: Eukaryota > Metazoa > Arthropoda > Malacostraca > Decapoda > Palaemonidae > Palaemon > Palaemon carinicauda. The sequence goes on from NC_090732.1 coordinate 74,213,469, forward strand.
GCTAGATTGGTCCAGAGGCTTTTCGATTGGAATCTCAAGAGAAGGAACAAGGAAGGACAACCTTTTCTTCCTCCCCGTCCCTATGAGATTGGCTTCTAGATCCAGTGTGTGGTACGAGACTGGGGAGGTTCTCGGTTTGGAAGTTCCTGCCTCCTCCCAGGGAGACTACTCCAACTCGTTGACGCCTCGCATAGATCAGCCATGACTAATGCTAAGGTGATGTGGTCCAAGTCAGAGATGGATCACTTGCTGAAGGGTATCTTCAGAACAATTGAGGTCTTCAGCTTGATGGACTGGACTCTAGGAGTCCTCGCAGACATCACAGACGATAAGAACGAGACGCAGATTCAGCTTTTTGCCTGTCTCGCTAAAGCCGTGAGGGACAGGTTGGTCGAACTCTCACCCCTTTTTCACAGCAGGTATTGATAAGAAAGAGCTATGCTGTTTCTTTCCTGTCATCAAGATTGACTCTCGGTCAGAGAGCAGAGCTCTTGTATGCTCCCTTGACCAAAGTCTTCTTCCCTTCAGAGCTAGTGAAGGACTTATCAGCAGCTCTTACGCACAAGCAACGCAAGATCTGATTACAAGGACTGCGAGGAAAGTTCTTCCGGCTAACTTTTTAGCCGGGAAGGAGAAGGAAACTCCTCCCACGCGTCAGCCCTTTCGTGGGAGAGCCTTTCTGGAAAAGGACAGAGAATGGCTGCTGGAGGGCAACCTCGTAACCCCAAACAGCAACCGAAACCCAAAAAGTGAACTCAATCTCCAGATACAAGTATCCCACTACTGGCAGCAGCTCTTCAAGAGCAGGTAAACCAGATACTGTCAAAAGCAGCAATAGAAATGGTAGAAAACCCATCGTGTCAGGGGGATTCTACAACAGACTTTTTTTGGTACCCAAGAACTCGGTGGATTGGAGCCCCTTTCTGGACGTAAGTCCACTGAACTAGTGCGTGAGCAAAGTCAAGTTTGCTATGGAAATATCTGCATCAGTCCTAGCAGACACCAGACTAGGTGACTGGATGGTGTCGATAGAAGGACGCTGTTTTTCTTGTCTCATTTCACCCGAACTACAGGAAATATCTGAAATTTGTACATCACGCTACACTTTTCAATTCAGAGCACTTTTGTTTTGGACTAAGCACGGCCCCTTACGTTTTCACACGCGGGGTATCGAACGTGGCTCTCTGGTTACATCTGGAAGGGGTACGAATATTGATGTACCTGGACGACTGGCTAATCAGAGCCAGGTTGTAGGAAAGTGTCTGGAGGATCTACAAGTGACTACATCTACATCCACTTCAGTTCCATCTGTCTAGTTGTTGGACAAGATACCAAGACTTAGAGACATGGATTCCGATCCCTCTGGGAATCGGGAATCAGGGGAGTTGGTGGAACTACCCCAACAAGTTACTAGAAGGCTTCGAACTTCATCAGATGAACCCCGACCTAGTGTTGTATTCAGAAGCATCAGACGTGGGGTGGGATATAGCACTGGGGAAGGGTGAGATCTCGGGTCTATGGGAAGACCATCAGAAGAAATGGCTCATAAACGTGAAGGAACTGGTGGCCATTCTTCTAGCGCTAATACACTTCCAGGAGGAGGTCCAAAACAACTTAGTACAGGTCAATGTAGACAATACCACAGTGTTGGCCTGCATCAGAAAACAGGGAGGCACTCGTTTGGATTCCCTTTACGAGGCAGCAAGATCTCCTGCTGTGGGCAAAAGCGAACAATACGACTCTGATAACCCGCTTCATAGAGGGAGAGAAGAATGTCAGAGCAGATCTTCTCAGCAGAGGAAGACAGGTTCTCACGACAGATTAGACCCTGCTTCACGAGGTGTGCAGCAGGCTTTGGAATCTGTGGGGAGAACTGTCAATAGACTTCTTTGCGATGCAGAGAACAAGAGGTTACCTGTTTACTGCTTTCCAGTGGCAGGGGACGCCTTCTTCATGGAGTGGGAAGGACTAGACACGTACGCCTTTCCCCCCATTCAGGTTCTAGACAGAGTCATGAAGAAGTTCAGGGAGTCGAACAACGCCCGCATGACCATGATAGCTCCGTTTTTTGGGCCCATGAGACCCTGGATCACAGAAGTGATGGAGTGGCTAGTAGACATCTCCAGGTCGTTATCCTGTCGGAACGATCTTCTCAGACAGGTGCATATAGAGAGATACCTTTAAATCTCCTTGCTCTCATCTAAATGCCTTTTGACTATCCTAAAAACTGGCAAGAGCGAAGGGCTTTTCGAGGAAAGCTACAAGAGCAATCGCGGGAGCGAGGAGAACGTCCACAATCAAGGTGTACAAGTCCAGTGGGACGTGTTCAGAGAATGGTGCAGAGTTATTAACTTTTCCTCTTCCAATTCCTCTCTAACTCAGTTGGCAGATTTTCTGCTACATTTAACAACACAAAGAAACTAACAGTATCAACCATCAAGGGATACCGCAGCATGCTAGCCTCCGTCTTCCGTCACAGACATATTTACGTGTCAGGAGACAAGGATCTCTCGGACCTTATAAGATTCTTTGAGACCGCTTAGAGGAAGGACAACCCAACCCCTTCTTAGAATTTGGATGTAGTCCTGATGTTTTTAACCTTGAGCAGGTTTGAACTTCTTGACAAGGCTCCATGGAAGGATCTTACTAAAAAGAGCCTATTCCTGGTTGCGTTGGCGACAGCCAAGGTAATAGAAGAATTGCAAGCCATTAGCAAAAAGATGGGCTTCAATGGAGAGAATGCAATCTGCTCTCTATGACAAGGTTTTCTCCCCAAGAACGAGAATCCTTTGCAACCATGGCCCAGATCCTTTACCATTCCAGGGTTATCTCATTTAGTAGGACGGGAAAAGGAGAGAAGCCTTTGTCCAGTAAGAGCCCTAAAAGATTTTATCTGTAGAGGACCAGAAACCTGAGAAGACAGGCAGATAACATCTGGTGCTCGGTAAAAAAGCCTTTGCTACCCTTGTCAAAGAATGCACTGGTGTTCTTTATCAAGGATTTAATAAGGGAAGCTCACCAGAGTTGTGACGAGAAAAACTTCCCATTCCTCAAAGTCAAAGCACACTAAGTAAAAACTGTGGCAACTTCGATGGCTTATAGACATAACAAGTCTATAAAAACAATTTTGGAAGCGATATTTTGGCGAAGCAAATCAATCTTCACAGATTGTTACCTAGAGAGGTACAGACCCAATATGAGGATTGTTGTTCCCTGGGTCTGTACATTGCCTCCAACGCCGTACTTGGAGAAGGTACTATTGCCTCTAACCTATAACCTTGTTTATACCCTTACCTTTTCTTGAACTTGTTCTCATAGGTCGTCTGTGAAGGGTGCGGCAACCTTCCACGGCCTGGGCTGCAAGACTAGGTTAGGTTTTATGGAATTTGTTTTTTAGTGTGTTAATGGTTCAGGTGGTCAGATCATTGTCCATGGCTATGCCAAGATGGCAAGGTTGGTGGTCTAGTCATGTTAAGGTCAAGGACCGTGTGACAGCCCCACAGAGACTTTCTACAGCCCCTGGGTGGATCGCTGGGTCTCTCAAGGAATGCAGGCAAATGAGGCATAAAAACCTATGAAGCCAGATTCCTTATCAGGTATGCCAGGATAGCAAGAGTGGAGGTCTAGCCACGTTAAGGTCGAGGACCTTGTGGCAGCCCCACAGACACTTTCACAGCCCCTGGGTGGATCGCTGAGTCTCTTAAGGAATGCAGGCAATGATGCAGGATAACTATGAAGCCAGCTTCCTTACCAGGTAAGAACCAGATTATTGGTACAGCTATTAACAATTATACGAATTCCCGACGGGGTTGAGGTTTTCTAACCCGCCACCAATGTTGTCAATCAGCTATATATATGTAACTACCAGGGAAGTTACATATTTAATAATGGTATTTTTATTTTAAAATAAATTTTTAGATATACTTACCTGGTAGTTACATATATCAAAGGTCCCTCCCTCCACCCCTCTGAAAACAGGGGCATGGAATTTCTGAGGAATGTTTGGAATGGTTCCAGTTACCTAGCTAGAGGGCGCACAGGTATGACCACCTGCTCACCTAACGGTGATTGCCGCGAAATTTGAATTTCTGCCGTGCACACGACGAATATATATATATATATATATATATATATATATATATATATATATATATATATATATATATTATATATATATATATATATATATATATATATATATATATATATATATATATATATATATATATATATATATATATATATATATACACATATACATATATATATACATATATATATATATATATATATATATATATATATATATATATATATATATATATATATATATATATACATATATATAAAATAAATACATACATATATATCTATATATATATATATATATATATATATATATATATATATATATATATATATATATATATAGTATATATAATATATATAATATATAATATATATATATATATATATATATATATATATATATATATATATATATATATATATATATATATATATTTATATATATATATATATATATGTATATATATATATATATATATATATATATATATATATATGTCCCTAGAGAAGCTGGTACCTCTCGGGAGACAGAACTTAAGGGTGGTTCAATGGAACCTGAAAGAACATTGGAACCAGAAAAGTTCCCCGGACATTGTGGTCCCTCTCCTTCAGGAGTCCAGGAAGGCCTTGGAATGGTGGCAGGATCGGTCGACCACCCTAAGGGGGATGCCACTGTCCTCCCAACCTCCGGAGGTTCTTCTCTTCACGGACGCATCGAAGGACGGGTGGGGAGCCCATCTCCGGGAAAAGACAGCAAAGGGGGCGTGGTCAGAGGGGGAGAAATCCCTACACATAAATATCCTGGAAATGAGAGCGGTCCAAGAAGCCTGCAACCACTTCGAGGAGGACATGAGAGGGCATTCGGTGGCCCTAATGTCAGACAATGCAACGGTGGTGGCTTACGTGAAGAAGGAGGGGGGACTGAGATCAAAAGAGTTGTGCGAACTAGCCCTTCAAATCCTAAAATGGGCGGAACAGAAGGACGTCATCCTGACGGCAAGGTTCATCCCAGGGAAGAACAACGTCCTAGCAGACGGCCTCAGCAGAGTGGGGCAAGTGGTAGCAACAGAATGGTCCCTACACCCACAAGTGGCAAGCTACATTATACAGATGTGGGGATCTCCGGTAATGGATCTGTTTGCAACAAGGTTGAACGCGCAACTCCCCGTATTTTGTTCTCCCGTCCCAGATCCGAAGGCGGCAATGGAAGACGCCTTTCAGCACAAGTGGGACGGACTGGACGTGTATGCCTTCCCCCCCTTCTCCCTGATAAGGCAGGTCCTCAACAGAGTAAGGGCAGCAACCAACCTAAGGATGACTTTGGTAGCGCCTTGGTGGCCGGAGAGAGAATGGTTCGCGGACCTAAGGAACCTCACCGTCCTACCTCCTTGGCCTCTACCCGGCAGGTCAGACCTATTAAAACAACCTCACTTTCAGCGGTTTCACAGAAACCCGCAAGCCCTTCGTCTTCATGCCTGGAGATTATCCAGCGGCTCCTGAAGAAGCAAGGGTACTCCGGCAAGACAGCCAGGAGGATGTCGCTATACCTGAGGAAATCATCCACAGCCGTCTACCAGTCTAAGTGGGCGGTATTCGTGAAGTGGTGCAGGGACAAGAAGTTAGAGCCCTTGGAAGTGTCAGTGCCCGTGATAGCCGACTTCATGGTTTATCTCAGGGACAAGTTAGACATGTCAGTTCCAGCGATCAAGGGAGTTCGGGCGGCCCTGGGTCAAGTCTTTCTTCTCAAGGGCATAGATCTCGGCTCCTCCAGGCATATCTCCATGCTTATC